>NC_056748.1:388302599-388425099 GCF_019279795.1 Protopterus annectens | reverse complement strand
TTAGCTTCCTGTAGACAGATTATCTGGCTGCTTACCCTAGCTATTCTTTGAATAAAAAATATATACATATTTTTGAATGGACACTATCATCCACCAGTGTTCCATGTAAGAAATAACAGTATTCCCCAGTGAGGAAATTGTTGTGTTCCATCCTGCGCCAACACTCTACTCTTAGTGACTGCATATTGAACAACTGCCCAACCTATATCCTCCAAGAGGTTTTTATACAAAGATAACATCAATGCCTAGGCCTTGATAAAGCAGTCATTACTAACAACAACCCCTCCTCCACAGGTGACCAAGTAGCAAATCCCTTACACTGATCTACGAAAGAATCTCAACATTCGAGGCTATTTCAGTAAAATGGAAACAGTCATCCAATTTACAACATGACTTTTGAATAAATAAAACATTTGTTAATGCAGCACGATGCATTATCTAGTTATTAACCGTTTTCTCTACACTCCAAATCTTTGTTACACAGATTTAAATTTTAAGCAATTGCCTCCTAAACTTGTTACATAATATACATAAGGTAACTAGCACAAATAAAGCTTAACTGTCATCACTGCAGTGAAAAATGTTCTTATGTTTCTTACACAACCACTTGTACCATTAAATTGGTGTACATTTCATATAAATTTCCTATTACACATTAGGCCCATGTGCTAATAAAAAACATTAAGTTAATAACACATTGCCATTTAAAGTATTTATCTGGTAAAAACTATTCCGAAAGTAATGGGTCTCAAACCGCGTTTGTCAGTTTTATCAATGCAATGAGTAACTTATGTTGCATTCATTAGCCTCTCTGCAGTATTTCTGAGACAGGTACCCTCAACACAGCCCTTTGTTTCTCTTCATTAATTATTCAATGCTATGCCTATCAAATCTCAATATAATTATGCATGCTGATGACTTGGTACTCCTTGACTGCAGAAAATCTAATGAGCTTGTACAAAAGTTACAGTCAAGCTTGTACAAAAAAGTTAGTCCTCTTTCCCTGCAATATGCCCATGGACTATTCTTAGTTAAATCAAAACAAAATCTATAAAGCCTCCCACTTTTGACTATAAATAGATAATTATCTCACATGCATTCCAGAAGTCAAACCTTCCATTAAACCATACCTTGTCATTTATGCAGCATACAGACAATATAGTATTTGGATTAATAATTTTACAATCCTGACATTGCAATGCAGCATAAAGGAGGTACTGCACTCCTGGGTATGCCGTTCTTGAGAAGAGATGTCAAACAGAGGTCCCATCTGCCCGGGTAGTTGGCAGCTCACAGATGGATATAAAAGATCACACTGTACTTATCAAAAACAGCAGGGGGGTATTTCCCAGTGTCCTGGCTAAATTTCCCCTAGTCAGTATGAGTACCACCTTGGGTCTCCCCTGAAGAGAGAAACCACTGGCCTAGTGGGACAAACCTAGTCAAACTTACAAATGCAATTAATAAAACACATACAGCTAAAATTATTCTTCATGATCCATCGTCATCTTTCTCCCTAAGCCAATCATGCTATAGCAAATAATGTCTTGCTCCCCCAACTAGAATACGTCATTCCTTTACTAACCATTTATTCCCACTCCAATAGTCAAGCTACGGTTAGCCAAAAATGTATATTTAGATCTACCCTCCTTGTTGACGCTCATACCCACTGCTGCAGCCTACCAAACTGTTTTGTTGGAACAGCAGCATGGCATTTCAAAATAATACATCAGGGGTGTTCTCCTCTCACTAAAACAATTGTCCCATCAAACAACAATGCTACTCAAGTCACTGCCCTTGTAAGACCTCAGGTTAAAAGAACCAAAAAAGAGAAGGAGCTTCTTCTAAACTGGAGTCTGCTATATGCAATCATTTACCAGCTGAAGTAAGAGTGGGAAAAAAACTTTTGATCACATTTAAGAGAAGATTAAAAGAACACCTATCTTGCATGAGTTTTGTGAATTTCAGTTTGGACTGTAGACAGCTGTGGCTGGATACCTTTTTTGTTAATCACCAACTGAAATGCTAGGCAGCTCTAGGCAAAGAGAAAAGAGAAGTTAGAAAAGGTAAGCTTTTAACTATTTTTTATTATTTTATTTATTTTTACTTTAGCTATCTAGCAATCTGCAACCTTGTAGTTAGTATAGTTGGATATCTTTATGGGAGCAGCCCCCCCCCCCCCACACACACACACACATTAGAATAAACACTATTTGGGGAGATTTACTGTTGTGTGATGATTCACACTAACAGTAGTATGTGGTTTGGTTTAGTCAATATTTTTTTTGTGATTCAGAAAACAAAAAAATGCCATGTTTGTGCCTTCCTTGTTATTTTTGGACATTTTTTGTGATTCATTGAGTCATGATGAAATAATACCATGGGTTACTATGGACTCTCTATAATTTAGAGGATAAGATAAATAGATACAGCAAATAAATATCGTTTTAGTTTCCTTAACTTCTTTGCCATCATGCCACAGAGGGAGGTTGTGATTTTTTTTTTTTCAAAAACGGGCTTTGTCACTACCAATAACAATAAAATCTTAAAACATAAGCTGTATATTTCTGAAGTGGAAAGCAGGTTAACAGTAATCTGTAAATGGTTTGACAACGTACTTATTTAATACTGTTGCAAATAAAATTACTATTACTTCTGAATTCATATTCTAGGCTCGGCTATGCTACCTTTTTGTGCATGTGTACTTGTGCGTATGAGCAGAACCGTTTGACTCAAATGAAATGCAACAAATGCAGAGTCCAGAATCCACAGAGATGCAGAAAATCAGTATTTGCAGGTCTCATCAAAACAACGTTAGTCACTCATCACCAGTGCAGCCACAGAAAAATTCTGATAAACCCACCAGATTTCAATCATTTACTGACAGGGAAGCCACTATGCAAATCATATACTAATCTAATCTGCAACCTTACCACATGCAATTAAACTTGTAGTAATAAAATCTGTTAACTGCTACCAATTTTGCTGGGATGATATAAAATGTATTTTCTAAATATAGCCAGATATGTAGACATTAAAGTGCACCTAATTACGAACAGTTTTTTTTTTGTTTGCATGATTTCTGCTTCAGAAGGAGAATAATTCTGAATTACTGAATAAGCATGATTTCTGCTTCAGAAGGAGAATAATTCTGAATTACTGAATAAGCAAAAGGCTCTGTCATCTCAAGATCCATATATACTTGCAATAAAAAAGTGGATCTATTAATCATTTCCAAAAATATCTGCTCAATAAAGAAAACAACTATAACTTAAAGGTTAAGATGGTACACTAAAAGGTTACAAATATGTCCATGTCCTGCATTTAAGGAAACTGCATCAGAGATGTGCCAGATATCATGTGCCATCTACAACTGCTCACATATACCCATAGTATTAGCTAGAGAGCTAGGAAATCATGTGCTCTTCTCTTTCACACTCTCTCAAATAAGTAAGGTTCTTGTACAACAGAAAGCACCATGCTGTGCAGGAATCCTGACATAGCCCCCCCCCCCCCCATGAAGGAGTTCATTCTGTATTATTCACTTAGCAATGTAAGCCTTGTATTGCTTTTGTTATAGTACTCGCCAACACAGCAAAGAATTCTGCAAAGACTATGAAAGTATGCACATGCCTTTTCAGCTGTTGGTAAAATAATACCAAAAGAACATGAAAGTACTCTGGTGTAAGCAGACTGCAAAGTAAAGTGAAATATTATCAAGTTTAAGATCAACTTAAGTTACCCCTATATCTTTTGTTCTGCAAGAAAGGTACATAGACCTTTGAGATGCTACTAATCAGGCAAATGCTGGCTATACCCATATACTATCCTCCTTTCATTCTACTCCCTACTACAACAAGGTATCATTATATACCTTCAACATAATGGCTACTACATGCAGGGAGGAAACAATGGATGCACTGTTGGGCTGTTTCAGTTCCCCAGGGTTTGCCTGACTGGCTGTGTCATTTATCACTCAACTTTTAAGCAGGTTGCTGCTGCTAGGTTTCCTGCTCCACCTTGGCATGCCCCTCAACCATCTCCTGGAACAGTGTGCAGTCATCACCAATTCACTCCTCACTCTCCTAGCCTGACTTCTCCAACACCCTAGCAAATATGAATCTCTACTCATCTAGATCACAGCCATGACTATTTCTCTATGCCACAAAGACTTATGTTAAAGGGAGACCCTCTCTTTTGAACCTTATTACATTCTTTGAAAAGAAAACATTAACATCACCACTTGAAGGACTGACAGTTTATGCTGCTTAGCTTGGTCTTTTTAAGGCAGCCAACATTATTCCACAAAAAGGAATATGGGGCAAATTAAAAGCTTTTACTATCAGTCCACAAGTAACTCAGCAATGCACGGATGAGCAATAGACTATTAATCTCAAGGAATGGATTATTACAATCTAGCAAACAAATCAGGTCAGTAAAAGATGTCAAGTCCTATAAATTAATCTCCAAAAAATAAATATTTACAGCAGCATTCATTAAATCTTCTGCACTGATAATAAATGTAGCATCATTAGACTTGGGCACAAATGATAAATAATGATTATTTACTTAATCTACAATCATCAGTCACAATGGTGTGGGTTCTGTCTCTACCAGCCACTTGGCTTTACTGCCCCGTACATTATACTGTGGAATTACAGGGGTCACTGCACTTTTGTAACATCTTTTGGGTAAGACATTAAACTGGAGATGCTGTTTGTCTGAAATAGTTGCATCTAATGTGAAAAGAAGTGTTTATCACAAAGATTTTTTTCATTAAACTCAAAATATATTTAAAACACAATCAGTACAATCACACACTACAATTTTCCTTTAAATCAAATAATTACATATGCATGCAGTTATATCACTGCAGAGAAAAACTAATTTTCATAACACTTTTTACGATGTTTCAATCAGGTTTTTCCATGTAGAATAAAACACAATCTAATCTTACAGTTCATAAAAAGTCATTTTTTTCATAACTTTTTTCATAACAAGATAATGCTACAGCACGAGTTAAAGAGAACAGACAAAATAATCAGTTTTCAAAAATGTTTTGGGAAGTCGTAACTGTTCAAATACCATAACTCTGGATTTGCTACTGCTGATATTTAAATTTTCTGCAGGAAAGCCTATTTTGAACAGAGAAGTAATTTTTGTAATGTCGCAGCTAGACAAAGTACAGTTTTGTACCTACCATAAATGTAGATGTCCGATAGGTATGCATCTGCAGTCATAACATATGGGTTGTCCTGCCTCAGGCAGCCCTTCGGTCGGCCGGATTCCAAAGTCTGGGTCTGGCCTCGGCTGATGTCGCACCTTCCCCGACGTCAGAGCTTCTGGGGTATAAAGGCATCAGCCAACGCCATTTTCCTCAGCGTTTCTTGCCCCAGATGCCAGGTGCCCTCTAGGAAGGCTAAATTTGGATAAATGCTGAAAAGTTCCAAACTGTACCAAAATATATATATACATATATACAAACAAACAAATACACCATAATAGATTCCCCAGCTAGCAGAAAGAGGGGTAAGCACCCTAGGAACACCACAGAGGGGAAGGAGGGTGGGTAATAGTGACTGCAGATGCATACCTTTCTGACATCTACATTTATGGTAGGTACAAAACTGTACTATGTCCTTCAAGGATTCATCTGCAGTCATAACATATGGGTAGAATACCATAGCCAAACTGGGGGAGGAGGTACCAAGCAGGATGGTGTAGTTAGGATCCCCTGCAGAACTGCAGTTGCAAACCCTGCTTGGGATCTGGAGTATAAAGGTAGATTATAATGCTTGGCAAATGTATGCACGGAGCTCCAAGTAGCAGCTTCTAAAATGTCTTTGGTAGCCACCCCTCGTAGGAAAGCTGTAGTGGTGGCTGTGGCCCTTGTGGAATGAGGCCTGATATTTTCAGGAGCTGTCTTTCCATGAAAGGAGTAGCAAAAGCGAATGCAATTTCCTATCCATTTTGAAATTGTCCGTTTGGAAATTGCTCTTCCTTGCACCCCCATTGCATATGCTACAAAAAGTTGGTCAGTTTTTCTGTTGGTTTTAGTTCTGTCCAGATAGTAGCGTAGTTGTCTGTGTATATCCAAGGTGTGCAAACGTTTTTCTCCTTTGTTCTGTGGGTTAGGGAAGAACATAAGCAAATGAATAGCTTGGTTCAAGGATACCCTGGATACCACCTTTGGCATGAAAGTAGGATTGGTTCTCAGTGACACTCTATCTTGGTGGAAAATAAGAAAAGGCTGCACTGACATTAATGCCTGTAACTCGGATACTCTTCTTGCTGAGGTGAGTGCCAGAAGGAAAGCAGTTTTCCAGGACAAAAACTGTAGGTCTGCTGATGCTGCTGGTTCAAAAGGAGGTAGTGTCAATTTTTCCAGCACAAAATTGAGATCCCATGCAGGTAGAGGGGGTTTCCTTAGAGGTTTAACATTTTTGATCCCTCTCAAAAATTGTCTGAGAAGAGGGTGAGAGAAGATAGGGGGATCCATATTGTATTCTGCTGAAATTGCTGAAGCATGAATCTTAATGGAAGAGTAAGACAGTCCATTGTGGAACAGTTCTGCTAAGTATTCTAGTATGTGTGCTAGGTTTGCCACTGTGACATCTGTGCCCTTTGATGTGCTCCAAATGAGGAATCTCTTCCATTTAGCGGAGTATGTTTTCCTTGTGGAAGGTCTGCGAGCCTCCAGGATAATGTCTTTGACCCTCTGAGATAAAACAGTTTGGTTTGGTTTTAAGGGATTTTCCAGGCAGTTAGTTGCAATGTTTTCAAGTTTGGATGCAGGGTCTTGAAATTGTTCTGCGTTAGAAGAGGCCATAGGGGTAGAGGCCATGAGTTCGCTTGAGACATGCTTCTCAGTAGCGGATACCAGTGTTGTCTTGGCCAGTCCGGAGCTATTAGTATCACCTTTGGCTGTTCCTTCCTGATCTTCAGTAGAACCTTGTACATCAATGGGAGAGGTGGAAAGGCATATACTGTTAGGGCATTCCAACTGAATGAGAGAGTCCACCCTCCAGGCTTGTGGGTGGTATGTCCTTGAGCAGAATTTCTTCATTTGGTGGTTGAGTGGGGAGGCAAACAGATCTATCTCTGGCATTCCCCATTTCTTTGTTATGAGTTTGAAGATGTCTGGATGCAGCATCCATTCATGAGCATCCATGGTAGTTCTGCTTAAGCTGTCTGCTAGTGAATTCTCTTTGCCTGGTACGAATTTGGCCTGTAGCTGGATATTGAGATTCAGGTATAGGTTCCACAGATTCATTGCCATCAAGAATAGAGGGTAGGAATGTATGCTTCCCTGTTTATGTACCACATGACCGTGGTGTTGTCTGTCCTTATCAACAGATGTCCTTGCTGGAGGAATGGTTTGAATGCCTCGATTGCATGCTTCACTGCCAGAATCTCCTTTTGGTTTATGTGCATGCTTAGCTGTCCTTGAGGCCATAGGCCTTGGATACATTTGTCCTCCATGTGTGCTCCCCATCCTTGGTCTGAGGCGTCCGTGGTGATGGTCTGCCTTGGTTTTGGTTTGTTGAAAGGCAACCCTCTGCTGGACTGGCAGGCCTGAGCCCACCACAGGAATTCCTTTTGAAGGCATGGAATTAGGTACCATTGTAATTTCCTCATATGCAGCCTGGCATGTGGGATCAAGATTATGCAGGATGCCATGTAACCCAGGGCCTGCAGGACTTTCCTTGCAGTAAGCTGAGTTTGTCTTGTCAAAGTCATGAAATAATCTGGAAGTTGTTTTTGTTTTTCTTCTGTGAGAAAAGCCATCTGAGGGATTGTGTCCAAATCCGCACCCAAAAAGGTTATCCTTTGGGATGGCACTAGTCTTGACTTTTGGATGTTGACTGTGTATCCCAAGGCTTGTAGCAGGTGTATGACATAGGCCAAGTCCTTTAACAATTTTGTCTTGTTGTCTGCTTGTATTAGGCAGTCGTCCAGGTATGGGTAAATTTGAATTCCCTGAAGTCTGCAATGTGCAATTACTGATTCCAGGCATTTCGTGAATACTCTGGGCACAGTAGATAAGCCAAAGGGCAATGCTGAGAATTGATAATGCTCTGATCCTGCAAGAAATCTGAGGTGTCTTCTGCAATCTGGTTGGATAGGGACGTGCAGGTATGCCTCCTTGAGATCTAGAGTCACCAGCCAAGACTCCTTGCCCAACATGGGAAGAAGTTGCTGTAGGGTCAGCATTTTGAATTTTGGCACGATGAGATATGTATTCAGTGCAGACAAGTCGAGAATAGGCCTCCATTGGTTTTCTTTTCTTGGTACAAGGAATAGTCTTGAGTAAAATCCTTGGCCTTGTTCCATAGATGGTACCCTTTCTATCGCTTTCATCTGAAGTAAATTGTTGATTTGTCTTAAAGCCTCTGCCTTCTGGTTTGGTGGAAGGTTTGGCATTCCGCTTCTTTTTGGTAAAGTGTGGAAGTGAAACCTGTATCCTTGGTCTATTGTTTGCAATGTCCATGTGTCCTTTGTAATGCAATGCCAGTTGTTAGAGAATAAAGCCAGCTTTCCGCCCAAGGGAGCTTCCAGATGATCCCTGGTAGGCGGAATCAGAGTCAAGTCATTGTGTCTGTCCTGTGGTAGTGGTTGTAGTTGCAGCTGTGGCACTACTCCTCTGGTTGGCAGGCTGCCACCGACGGCCCCTGTAGGCACCCTTTGATTGACCTCTGCCGCTAGGGCATCTATTCCTGCCCCTCTGTGCTCTGGAGGTGTTGGGAAAGGACCAATTCTTTGTAGGCCAGTTCCTGCTGAACCTCGGAGGTTGGACCTGCAGAAATTCCTTTACTGTTTGCACAGATTTTGCTTTTTCTTCCACTTTCTTTAGAATCTCCTGTGCAGGGGAGCCAAATAAATTTTGTTTCTCCATTGGAGCATCAAGGAGTTTAGTCTTGACATGGTCTGGCAAGGATTGCTCTTTTAGCCAGGCATGCCTACGAATTACTGCCCCAGTCATAGCTGATCTAAATGAAGCCTCCAGTGCATCATAGCCACATTTTAAGAAATGATTACTGACCTGCTGAGAGTTGTGTACCAAATCCTGAAGGGATTTACGGTCTAAAGGTTCAGGAGAAGAAAGCTTTTTATTCAGCTGATCTAACAAAAATTCTTGGTACTGTATCATATGAAATTGACAGTTTAATGCCCTGGCAGAAAGAGTAGCAGATGTATAAACCTTTTTACCCCATCTCTCTAATGCTCTAGACTCTCATTCAGAGGGTAGGGGATTTTTGGCAGTAGCAGCTGCAACCCCCTTTTGGGCCCTGAGAAATAGTTTCTGGGTCTGCAGCATGGGTTTTATAGAGGTGGAAGTGAGTATCCGGGACCCTGTAATATCTGTCAGGTTTGGCAGGGGCCGGGGGAAGAGAATCAGGGGCAGAACTGACATCATTATACACATCATCAATTACAGTTAGAACAGGTGGTATGGCTAAGGGCCTATGCTGGGGCAAATGCAAAAAAGTCCTTAATCTTTTTCTAGAATCAGAAAAATCCTGACCCTGCCATTGAAAGTGCTCCCTCATGGAGTGCAAAGTTTCAACATAATGGCTACTACATGCGGGGAGGAAACAATGGATGCACTGTTGGGCTTTCTCAATTCCTCAGGGTTTGCCTGACTGGCTGTGTCACTTATCATTCAACTTTTAAGCAGGTTGCTGCTGATAGGTTTCCTGCTCCACCATGGCATGCCCCTCAACCATCTCCTGGAACAGTGTGCAGTCATCACCAATTCACTCCTCCCTCTCCTAGCCTGGCTTCTCAACACCCTAGCAAATATGAATCTCTACTCATCTAGATCACAGCCATGACTCCATTTCTCTATGCCACAAAGACTTATGTTAAAGGGAGACCCTCTCTTTTGAACCTTATTACATTCTTTGAAAAGAAAACATTAACATCACCACTTGAAGGACTGACAGTTTATGCTGCTTACCTTGGTCTTTTTAAGGCAGCCAACATTATTCCACAAAAAGGAATAAGGGGCAAATTAAAAGCTTTTACTATCAGTCCACAAGTAACTCAGTAATGCACGGATGAGCAATAGACTATTAATCTCAAGGAATGGATTATTACAATCTAGCAAACAAATCATGTCAGTAAAAGATGTCAAGTCCTATAAATTAATCTCAAAAAAATAAATATTTACAGCAGCATTCATTAAATCTTCTGCACTGATAATAAATGTAGCATCATTAGACTTGGGCAAAAATGATAAATAATGATTATTTACTTAATCTACAATCATCAGTCACAATGGTGTGGGTTCTGTCTCTACCAGCCACTTGGCTTTACTGCCCCGTACATTATACTGTGGAATTACAGGGGTCACTGCACTTTTGTAACATCTTTTGGGTAAGACATTAAACTGGAGATGCTGTTTGTCTGAAATAGTTGCATCTAATGTGAAAAGAAGTGTTTATCACAAATAATGTTTTCATTAAACTCAAAATATATTTAAAACACAATCAGTACAATCCCACACTACAATTTTCCTTTTAAATCAAATAATTACATATGCATGCAGTTATATCACTGCAGAGAAAAACAAATTTTCATAACACTTTTTACGATGTTTCATTCAGGTTTTTCCATGTAGAATAAAACACAATCTAATCTTACAGTTCATAAAAAGTAACTTTTTTCATAACAAGATAATGCTACAGCATGAGTTAAAGATAAGAGACAAAATAATCAGTTTTCAAAAATGTTTTGGGAAGTCGTAACTGTTCAAATACCATAACTCTGGATTTGCTACTGCTGATATTTAAATTTTCTGCAGGAAAGCCTATTTTGAACAGAGAAGTCATTTTTGTAATGTCGCAGCTAGACAACAAGTTGACTTATAAGCAGCACTAAGTATACAAGGCAGGCAAGGTTTGTTTTTGTCAAGTCTCCTGGGAGATTAACATAATATTATAGCAATAATTTATAATACTAATAATAATATTTAAAAAAGTAGTGCGTCTGACACATAGCCTTAAGGAAGCCCATTAGGGATAGAATTAGGGATTAGAGTAGAAGGAGGCCAAGCAGAAATTTAGACTCCAGATTACAGACTGCCCTCCCTATCAGAGATTGAAAACAGCATATAGGCAAACAGAAAGAGTTAGGGGACTGCTAAGTGATAGACCAGCTGTTGAGTCTAGATAAGATGCTCATGTTAAAAAATGGACAACTAGTACAGCACAAAAACAATGTATGATAAATGTAAGAATCAAAACAGTAAAGCTTAGAAGAGATAAGAAAATGGAAAGGCATATACACAACAATATACAATGGAAGAACATTTGTAGGGCACCCAAGTCCAGTAGGTTTAGGATTTCTGCATGAAAGGGTTTGTATGGGTATTTCTATAGACCAAGCAACTTCAGAAATTTTTTTTATTAGGTAGATAATCAAAACTGAGACAGGTAAATGGGAAGTTTTTTGAAATTAATGAGTTGACAATTTTAAAAATTCCCCACAGATAAGGAACTGAAAGAGAAAGTAATGTCCAACATTAAAGCTACTGGCTGCTAAAACGTAATTGTTAGAAAGTGGAAAGCAAAATCTAAAACCAACCGTAAATGAAGTACAGATTACTGTAAAGAATATAAAAGAACCGGAGGTGGGATCTTTTAGAAAAAAGAGGGAAGGAGCAAATGAAAGATGCATTGAACTTGTGGAACACATGCCAAATAATGTTCAGGAAGAGGAATGAAACTTGGCACGGCATGATAAATAAATGTATGTAAATGCTGGAATGAATAAGAAAAGTTAAAATTAAAACACGACATTAAAGGAGTAATCATCCTTAACATCAAAAAGAAAAATATTGTGATGGGCCAAATGGTCTGTGCGGCCTGCATGACCTCTAAATTATATCAAAATATTGGAATCTATTTTTGAGAGGTTATTTTAAGAGAGAGGTTGCAACCTTAAGAATATTTTAGAAAGAGAAACTGGCTTGATTTTAGAAGTAAATCGCAAGGTGAAAAAGGGAATCTTTAATAGTGGTATGCGTCAATAATGTTCATATATGAGAGACCATGGAGAATTATTTATCCCACATAGGAAATTTTGTAATTTCTCTGCCAAGGGGTTAGTACGCTTAGCCTATTACCTCTCCTGCTGGTCTTTTTAGGTGGGGAAACTGAATGAGCATTAAAGTGTATAGTCTATATGAATATCTGTATGAGAGGAGAAAGAAGGAAACCAACATTATGTAAGCATGCCACTAAATGTATAGCCAGATTTAAATTTTGGGTGTTAGAACAGGTTATTCCCCATGAAAGAGGGGGCCAGTGGGAGACCACACTAGAAAACCGGAAGCTGATCTGGCAATTGCATTTAAATGCTTGTACACCTCTTGAATTAAATGATACCCTTAGTTCCAGCCCTTATGTGAAGACTGTTAAAAGTGCATTAAAATTTTATTATTCAGTTGTCATCAAGTATTTGCATCATGTGATGAAATATTTTAATTACATAAAAATATTTTAAGAAAGTTTTTTTTAATTCTTATTGAATGTATTATAAAAAGGTAGTAGTAAGTGTTTGAGGTGTTAATTAGAATTTTTATTTTGTTCATCCAATCAGAAGTGACTACTGGTGATCTATTTATCCTGTTTGAAATGTTTGTTTATTCTAATGAAGTCTCCAGAGGCAAAACAAAAAAGCTATATCTAACTTGTGTGAATACTATATCAGGTGTTTGCACATTTTATACATTTTGTGTGGTGGATTTGGATTGCAACCACTACTGAGGCATTCTGTTTTGATTTTGAGTTTGTTTTATGTGCCCGGGCTTCCATGGTGTTTCAAGCTATAAAAGAAAACAAAGCATATTGACATGTTCCCAATCACAAACATTATACATCACATATATTCTTTTGGATAATTAATCTAATATTACATAAATTGTTCAATTCCCCGCCTTACTTTAAACCTCAATTCTCGTCAATCTCCCACAATTTCCAGTTTTTCCCATGTATTTGCTCCTACTCTTTTCTAAAGATCCTATTTACAGTTCTTTTATCTCTTGTTACAATATTCAGTACCTTAATTACAGGTGGTTTAGACTTCAGATTTCCATTTTTGAGTAATTTCTTTTTTGGCAGCCACCAAAATAAAAAAAAATTAACAAGGCCATACTATGTCTAGGCAATTCAGATCCTGTATCCCAGTTCAAAAACTTATTTCATTACTTATATCCATTTGCTTACCAAATATTGCTGATAAAGTACTTTGCAGGGAATCTGTATGTCTGACAACTCATTACACTCGTGTTCCACTTTCTCTTTTTTACCCATTACACCACCACTTGACATCTACCGGAGGGAAAATTCTTTGGAGTCTACTTGGGGAATAAAAATAGCTATGCAAATACTTCCAAACAAAAATCCTAAATCTTCTAGACTGTTAAATATTTGGAAGACATACATATGTCCTACCATTGTTTCCATATTGCTTATCCAGTCTCTCTTCCCAATCTTTTCTAAGCTTCTGAGTGATTCCTGTAGTTAGTTTTTTTATGCCCTACAAATTATCCCTTTAATAGCATCTTCTGTTCTAGATTGAACTAAAACCTCACCCATGCAGGTCTTTAGCTTAGGAATCCCCTTGTCCCTTTCTATTTGCCTATACTCTTGATATCAATCCCAGACAAAGGCAATCTCTAGCCTGCAGTCCAAATGTCTTCTTGACCTCTTCCCATTCTATTACCATTCCCTCTAGTTATTTGCTCATGATACTATGGCTCCTCTGCCAGTTTTCTCCAATAAATTCCAGACCCCTACTTGCAGTTATCCTTAAAATCAGCAAAATTGCCTGTCTCCACTCTCGTGGATTGGTACTTTCTGCCACTTCATTAATACAACATTAGTATGGCTGTTATTATTCTCCTTAAGGATCTGTATCAAAAATCCCACACTCTCCATTTCTTGAATCCCCCTGCCTCAGTGTCTCTTTCCACTTTGAATTATAGCTTTCTGCTTGTGTTATGTATAGGAACCTTAACTACATAACTGTAAAATATCCCTTCAAATCAGCAATCCTAAACCACGATGTTCTATTGAAAGGATCTTATCCCATTTAATACTTGTTCGCTTCCCCTCCTAGATAAAATCCTAAAATCCTTCAACTCTATTAATAACTGTCCACAACTTTTCTGGTTGATAAAAATATGCCGGACCTGTATAAAAACTAAAAGGGACTAAAAAAATCTTCACTGCTTGTATCTTCCTGTCCATACAACACTATGAAAACTGAGGAACTGGAAGTTCTTATCTTTTGTTTAGTTTCTCCCCACATCTCCTTAGCTGCCATGACAGAATCCTTTTTAAATCCATACGCCTAAATACATAATTTTATTGTGTTCCCGTGAATATGGGTAATACTGAAACAATTCGTATATGGGTACATAAAACAAAGATTATATCAATAATCTTCATTAATTGTATACCCCAAAAAAGCCTTGAAAAGGTCTCAAAATGTTCCACATGGGCATCCTTTTCCAGTTTTAGCAGGTACAAAATAATATCTGCAAACAAAGCCATCTTTTCTTGATACCAATTGTATCTTTGAATTTATGAGTCCCTTATTTTCTTTGCTAATCACTCAATATAAAACACAAACAATGAAATGGAAAGAGGGCATCCCTGCCTGGTTCCCCTATTCAGACAACAGAGAGAAACCCTCCCTCTTTAATTTTTGCCACCGATTCCTCATAGGGTCTATATTAGATCACTGAATGCTTAAAAAAGTGAACGGTGATTAAATCGACCCTATGTAAGCGAAAGCTTACAATCTCAAACTGTCAGAACAGTGATTTTATTTCATGGGGGGGGGGGCAACAAAAATCGCTGTTCCAAAACACATACACACAACACAAGCACACCAAACAAACAGCAATCTACACACACACTCCTAAAATCTGACACCTAACCCTACACTATACATACACCACTAACTATCCACTTACCTTAACCCAAACCCTAAGGTCCATCACTATCGCACACTCACTCACCTCACCCGCTCCCTAGCCCTAACTCACCTAACCCACCCTAACCCTCACCATCCACACAATCGCACACATACCTAACCCACACCCTAACCCTAATTCACCTAACCCACCCTAACATTCACACAATCGCACACTTACCTGAACCCGACCTGTAACTTTCCACCACAGCACTTAACACACCGAAGCAACAGAAACGGACAACTGAATTCTTTACCTAGGAAAAAATTTGGGTTTCTGTTGCTTCGATATTTTAAGCTTTCGCTTACATAGGGTCGATTAATCACTGTTCACTTTAAGCAGTGATCTAATATAGACCCTCCCTCATATACCTTCCCCCCAATTAACATTATTGTATCAAGAAGTGCAAATGCCTCCATTGCCGTAGTCATAAAATCTCAGCTTACTCTGTTGAATGCCTTTTCTGCATCAAGACACCAGAGACCTTTTCTTACATTCTGCTTCCCTCTGGATCATTTCTCTTCTAATGTTTCCAAATGTTTGTCTCCCCTCCAGAAAACCACACTGATCCATATCTATCCATTTTGGCAATACATTTGCCATTCTATTAGCTATTACAGACAATCATAGCTAAAAACTGAAATTGACTTATATGAAGCTGGATCTGAGGGGTCTTAAAAGTCTTTGGGTATTACAGCTACCACAGCTTTTTTCCAGGATGCCGATTACTTTTCCTGGTTTTAAATCAATTTCGTAATTCTACCACAATTATACAGATTTTGTAATTCTACCACAATTCGCAGTTAAGACTACCAGTAGATATATCTCCAAGCAGTACACAGTTTTACATGTCATTTAATAATGCTAGCGAGATTACTATAAGTGTACTGTTGTATAATACAAGGGTCATTCGAGTAGTTTGCCAAAACTGACTGGAATAGTTTGCTAAAGAATACATTCATCGCTCTGCAGTTACTTTTAGCATAAACAAGAAGACACTTAAATTCATGATTAATAGGTTCTTGGTTCCGTAGGAAGCACAGAACAATTAGAAAGAGTATTTATTATAATAGCAAGCATGGTTTTCCTGTCAGAACCATAGAGTATCATCAAGGGCAGTTTATCACAATGATTCCACTAAAAGTGCAGTGTCCCTTTTATTCAAATTTGAATTGATTAGAGTGATCTGCAATACTTCTTGTGTTGGTGGTTTAAAGGTTTCTTTATTTTATTTTCATATTTTTGTCTCTGCTATTTGTGCTTTTTGTAGAGGAGTACAAGAAATGCAGTGGGTGGAGAGGTTTTTGGATATTTATTTTATTTGTTTACCAGGAGAGTTTGACTGGACACGTCCTTTATCAGTGGAGGCCCAGGGAGAAAAGCTCCACATTGAACAAGCAGAATTACAATACATTTACAGTTCCACAATGAACATTACAATATATTTAATTTTTTATGTTCATTGTGGTACTGTAGATTTAAATCAGAGTAGAAAGGTTAGACAACTAATTCAGGTCAAACCTGAACAATAGTTATACAAAATGCATCTTAATGAATTGCTGTAGAGTAGGAGTATCAGGTAAATCAGTAAGAAAACCGATAACTTGACAGTAGTTAAGTTCTAATACAGGTCTGTGAGAGTATAAAGTGGGTCCAATATATGACACAGCAGTTCCTAAATTAAGTTTCTAAGGAAATAGAAACATCTAGTCAGTAGTCATCAGCTCTGCAGTAGTTTCATCTAGAGTAATGTTAATATGCATAGAGTAATGTTTACCCTTACAGACAGCAGGAATCAAGTAGTCTGTAAAAGGGTCTAGTTAGTAGACTTGTTAGTGCGGGGTTAGTCAGGAGCAGAGCATGGGCATAGCCATTTATTTAAGGTTTTTTTTTGTGTTGACAAACTGGGCTAGAGATGTAATAGTTGTAATATTTTTCAGGTATAGTATTCCAGATGTTTCCTACATAACTTGAGTCGCCTGCTTGATTTTTGGTTATATTGAATTTTATGTGATGTTTGTCTACAGAGAGTGTTAGGAACAGATGGTTGAAGTAGTATTTGTAGGGCAGGGATTTTCTCTAGTTCATAAAGTATTTTGTGGGCCATGGTTAACTGGTAGTAATGAAGGAGGTGGGGGATCTCTAGCCAGTTGAGTTGCTCGAGTGCTATACAGTGATGGGATCTAGCTGGTAGGTCTGTAGCATATCTGGCAATTTTGTTGCAACATGATTCAAGTCTTGCTAGCTACTTTTTACATGTGTGAGTATGGAAGCTGCATACAGGAGTGTGGGGATTAAGTGAGACAGGGCAATGGTAGCTTTAGTATTTTTAGTAAAATTAGTGTTTGCTCCTATACAATGTTCCTAGTTTTTTGTATACTTTTTTTTTTTACTCTGGAAAATGTGAATGTCAAATTTTAAATTAGAATCCTAGAAGTTTGGTGTGTGGTGTTGGGGAATGTTTGGTGTTGTTAAGTGACACAATATTAAAAGGTGTTAGTGGATGATGCTGATTTTGTGGGTTAAAAATTATAAGTTTTGTGTTTTGGGGGTTTAAGATTGGGCATTATTAACCCAGGTCTCAACTGCTTAAAGGATGGTTGTGTTTTGATTTGAAGTTCTTGGATTGTGGGAGCGGTACATATCAATGTCGATCATCAGCATATTTAATAATAGAGGCTTGTGAGGTTGCGGTGTGAAGGTTATTAGTGAAGACTGAGAATAGTAATCCTTACTACCCTTAGTGCGCAGTTGTACAGCCATGGAATCCACATATTTAAGTAAGGAGGTGCGGGGCAAAACCCATTTGTTGTACTTAGTTTTAGCAGTATCTGTGGTCTTCAGTATTTTTCTGTTTTGATGTTAGTGGAAACATTTACAGTGATTTCCTTAAACCGACAAAGGATCCTGTGAGGTCTGGTTATAAATGATCAGTTTCAAATTATTTTGATTAATAAAATATTTCTCAAGAGTGGATGTTACCATGGTAATTTTTTTCGAGTTTAAGTTTGGTTGACTGAAGTCCATTATAAGAATGCCAATATTTTCCATTTTTATTTGTGGTAAACTATTAAGATAGTCTGCATGCTAAGTAGTAGTCAAGAAAAGGGTGATCTAACACCCATTAGAGAATACATATACATCACCACTCGGACACACACTATGTTAGCCATTATTGCTTGCTTTAGGTTAAATTCTCATTTATCTGCTGCAGATTTTGCATGCAAATTAGCCCTAATTCTAGGATTTTTTTTTTTTTAATATTAGACTTCCTCAAACATTGAGATTTGCCTTTTGCATTTGACTTATGGCAATTAAAGGAGGCAAAACATGTAAATTAAGTGTCTTACTTGTATTTCAGTTATTTACATTGAGAATACACATGTCTGTATAAAAATAAAATAAGTCTATACAATTTCATGTTTTTTTTTTTTTTTTTTAATTTACCTTTAACTATACTTTCCCTCAACATGAGTTATAGACACAACGTGCACTGCAGTCAGATGTAATTATAGATTATACAGTATTCAAAACAAATCATGACTAGGGCACCACTGCAATACTTAAGAGACAAAGTCACCCTGTACACATAATTAGCAACCAATTTAAATTTTGAGACTTTCAAAATTTTGTGAGAAATATGGAGTCTCAGCATAGCAAGATAATGTACACAAATGGAGACTTAAGCAAATCTCTGATCATTGTATCTTGTGGTATTCCCCTTTTTTCCAAGGTATGGCAAGTTCAAAGTTAATTAGCAGGAGTGAGGCCCCCACATTAAGGCAATGCAGGGGGCTTGCCCCATGCAAAATAGAACTTAAGAACAATAGTTTGTCAACGACTACTCTCCTTTCCTCGCCTTGTTATTTTTCTGCACAGTTCTGGGACTCGCAGTTAACAGTCACTGAATTACAAAAGGAAACCATAATTATCTTTAATCATTAGTTCAACTCCATTACTAATGCTAGCATGAACTATCAGAGCACATACTTCACCATAAGCCATCTAACAGCAGAGTAATACAAGATCTTTATCCCCCTGGATATCTGCCTGGTATCATTTTCCTGTAAAATATCTTTTTTGATTACACTAACAGTTCTTTATCTATAGTAAGGTCTAAATCATTCCACTGAAGTCAAATCAGCTTTCAAAATATAAATAGAACCATCTTAAATACAGCCCAGCAATGTAACCTAAACTAACAACTGGCTCTACTGGTCATGACAATTACCTTCCAACAATTTTAACCTCTTACTCAGCATGGAGGAAAAGCTATTGCCCATACTGTATAACCTCATAACTCATGCTGGGTGTCCTTTACACCCTTTAATCTGATCATTCTTTTTTACATTTAATAACAGGATTCAAAAGCAACTTAAACAACTCAATACTGTCAATCAAACCTCTAAACTACTTTGCCTTCATAAAAGTTAACAAAATTGTTTACTAATATCCCACAACACAATCCACCTCCATTTTCAACCAACAAGTTAACCCTAGCTATGCATCCCTCTTTGATTAATCCTTCAAGCACATTAGGAAGAACATGGACATCATTATTAAAAACACTTCTATTAATCATAATTGTGAGACATTAAAGTGCTCTACTAATGATCACACATGCAGAAATCTTACTGAACTGATATGAAATTGTACAGCACAAATGAATTCTGTTTGTTTTCAGTCTGTTAACCTTATTAAACTCTGAACCTTCACCCACAGATCTTCCCTAGGATAGCCTCTGACATCATGGCAGTGATTCTAGAGCACTTATTCTTAAAACTCTGATCAATTTACCAGTAAATCACCAAACTGCACCACAGGAAAGCAATGCCATAAGCATGTTAATTTAATGATCTTTTCCCATTTCTTTAACGCTTTTTTTGTCTCCTGTGGCAATTGTAAAGGTTTCATTAGAACTATCACTACATGGAGCTAAAGCATCAGCCACCTTGTGGTTGTAAACATTTGGCCGTAAAGATAAATTAATGTGAAAAAAAGTTGTGCCAAAAATGAATGGGCTTTACTAAAAGATTTAAAAAAATAATCCATTCAAAACAATGCCAAATCAGTTTAGTCTTTCAGTCCAATGAGCTCAGATAGCCATCTCCTTCCTCAGAAGCCAAAGTAGCCTCCCCATTCCTCTACAGTCCTAATCTCTTCAGATACATCTGTTCATAATAGCTCAATTCGGCTACGTCAAGTGTCATGTCAACCACTTTATGCATCTAAAAAGCTTCAAACCAGACTAATGCATCTCTATGTACACTCAAGGCACCACAGTCATTACATTTTCAAATTCCTACTGCTTTTCAAAACACCAAAATTAGCTGATCATGGAATACGAAACACCAACGACCAAAAATCTGCTAGAATGGGAATCATAACCTAGTATATTTTGAAAACAATGAGACTTGTATCAGTACGTAATTAGACAGGAACTTTATTCAAAAAATCAAGTCTATTTTACAGTTCCTGTAAACTAACAAATATCGCCAAAAATGGAGGCCCACTAACGGTATAAAAAATATTAAATGTTATTGAACACTTTTTTCTCACCACACAGACTTCATCAGAACAAATAAACACAGCATCAAATGCACATATAGCTCCATCAAACACAGCCCCATTGGTCCAAACTTAACGCACAAAAAAATTTGCACACAAGCTTGTGTTTATACAAGGCATTCCTCTCATTATTACTAATATGATATAAATGCTTGTAAAATTTTGCCAACATAAAAAGCTGGACATACAGAACATTTAGCCAGGTAAACAACTCCTTTGGCATTATAATTTTTCTATATTTCCCTGTCTAGATAAAACAAAACTGCGGAAATTAAAGTACAATGGTGATAGGAAAAAAAACAGGAAAATGTGGTATAAAAATACAATGATGCAAAATTATTGTATGAATCCATGGGAGCATCTAACAGATAAAAAGTAAAAGCCATAAAACAAATTGTGTATGAATAATGTATGTTAAGATTTTTTTATGGAGGTTATAAGTTACCGGTGAAAGGAAATATGCCTTAAGTAAACGAAAGGACATGTCATTTTTATGGTGAATTAGAGTATGGATAATATAGAATGAAAGACTGAATGAGATCATGTTTAATGGAAAAGGATATTACCAAACACAATACAGAAAATCAAATGGAGGTTGTAGAAAAAGGAGTGGGGCTCTACACAAATGTAAAAGTTTTTGTTAGTGATGGAGAAATGTAAATTTAACCTAAATATGTAAAGTATATATAGTTGTATAATAAAGGACTCCCTACTGTTCTCAATAGCTCATATGGATGTAGACGATCTCACAGCACGTATGAACCCAGGCAGATGGGGCCTTTAACTCATCTAAAGGATGACACACTCAGGAATACAGCAGTGTCAGCAATCTGCACACATGGTGACTTGAAATTTATTTATTTAACATTTGTTTACCGGGAAAGTCCAACTTGGAACAAAGCCAATTTAAACCCACAGCATTCTGCACCAATACTGCTTTCAAATTTTATAGCACAAACACAAATAGGCACTTAAGTAAAAAAGTTGCACATTGAAAACAGACGTAACATGAGCAACAGTTAACTTCTCTTCCTTTGAAACTCAAACTCACTAAAATGCATTGAAAATGCACTAAAACTAACATTCACTGAAAATACTCCTGGCCAGTGGTGGATTAAGTGTACCTTGTTCCCTAGGCTGTTTTCAAACCATGGATCCCCTGCATATACTTTTAAGGCCATGCATAAATACATGTGTTATTTTGATTCACCTTCCTGACTTAATGTAATTCTCGTTAAAGCAACATTTACTAGGACGCATTTTAAATTTGTAATTTTGAACATTTTTTTTTCATTAAGCAGTGAAACAATCTATGAACCAATAAATGACAAAAGTACCCATTTCAGAACATTTCAACCAACTCTAATGACTATCTGCAAGGGTCCGGTAGCAAGGTTCTTGCTTCCTTTAGTCAAGGTACAGGGTTTGAGCCTGAACAAGTTAATTAACTAACCTACCCCTCTAACTAGGGCCGCATTCTCTCTCACGCACACACTGCTCTTCACATCTACAAGGCTTCTCAACTGGAAAAGCTTAGCTATCTGCTTCTGCCATTTCAGTATTGCAGTTCTCATGTTTTGCGAAGTATTCGTGCATGTTGACTTGAAATGTATTTAACATTTGTTTACCGGGAAAGTCCAACTTGGAACAAAGCCAATTTAAAGCGGATGCCTAGAGAGAAACACTCCAGATGCATGTCTTTGAAACATGGGAGGAAACCAGAGCACCCAGAGGAAACCCACACGAATGCAGGGAGGACATGCAGACTCTGCACAGAAGGCACTCCAGCAGAGAATCAAACCAGTGAACCTCTTGCTGTGAGGCGACAACGCTACCGCTGCACCACTGTGGCATCCAATGCAGTAAGACGCACAGTCTCAAAGAGAGAAGGAAAATCAGAGAAAATAATGTAGGAAAAATGGAAAACTTTTGTTTCTTTTAATTAATGTTGTGAATACCCCACCTCTACTCCCAGCCCCAGCCTGCAGGCCTTAGGCAGTTGTGGAGTTCATCTAGATCTGGCTCTGCTCTCTAAACCAACAGTAGTCAAAGTTCAGACCACTTCTTTTTCACGAAGACCATCAAGTCCAAAGTTCCTATCACACTCCAGTTCCTCTGCCTTGCATTACTCAATTGATCAATGAAAAACTAGAAAGCAGGACAGAAACATTTTATGGGAATGGAAAAGGAAGCTACACAGCTTGAGAAAGCTTCATATGCCAAGTGGTCCTAATGTATGCAGCACACAGACAGGATGGTTACTGAAGATGGAACACTTCAGATCAGATCATTTCTACCAAGTTCTAAAAGAATTCACACAATCTACATATTTACTTACTGTAGTTTTATATACTCTGCACACTTTTTAACATTTGTTTACTGGGAAAGTCTGTCTGGGATAATATCCCATTTTCAGCAGAGGCCTGGAGAGAAAAGCTCCACATTAAAATAACTTTATCTAACTTTAACCATATTGCATCAGAGCCTAATACAGAGGAATGACATACAAACTAAGCAAAAATTCAGCTTCAGTTCATACAGTATGAACCTTTACATACATAGTGTAAATGTTTGGACAGCTAAAACAAGCTGAAAGAACAATGCCGATAAAGTATTCACAAGTTGCACTTCATACAGATGACATTAAACACACTTAAGAACAATATTTCTAACAGAGACGAGTAGATAAGAGAGCCTAGGCAAAAATATATTTGATATTGGTCTAAGAAATAGGTTTTAGAATTAATTCTCTCTGAACATAGTCAAAGTATGCTGGCGGTGGAAAGAGGGAGGGACTAGTTCAGCCAGGGGTAGTGCAGTAGCAGAGGCGGATTTTGAGTTTTAGTAGTAGGAGCTCTTTGAAGCAGGAGAAGGTAGATGTAGATCTAATTTGCTGAAGGATAGAATTATTTTTGTTTCTGGCAACAGAGTACAAGAGGATTTCTGGGGTTTATATATTCTGAAACTATGTTGTTCATTAGATCAAGGTTGTCTATTAGGGTGACAGGAATGAAGAATAGGAGTACAAACAGGGCAGTTATCTGTTATGAGACTAAGGTTGTGTGCGAGTAAATGAGCTGTATGTAATCTTAAGTGGTGAGACAGTTTGAGCCAATTCAAAGCCTTAAGGGCAAAACAATGGTGGCTGAAGTATTATTTAATGGTGGCAAATTTTACAACCTTATTAAAAGCATGACTCCAGCTTATTTTTAACTTTAGCCTGAAGGTTTGTTAGGATGGGTACACACCATAAGGGATAGATGGAGAAAGTAGGTAGTGGCAAGAGTGATTTTAGTGGAGTTACTAAGGAAAGTTTTATACCTGTACAGCATTCCTAATTTTTGGCGAGTCTTTTTAGGATATTTTGAACACGCAGGTCAAACTTTAGGTTGTCTATTATACAATGGTGGCTCATTAACATTCAAAAACATGCATGTTGATTGGTCTGCCCAACCAGCAGGCACACAAGTATATACCAATAGAAAAAAGCCCGGTCACCTGGGTTTTCTTCTATTAATATATGCTAAGGTAAAGCAATTTCCTTGAGCCAAGAGGTAAAGATGTACATACAGAGGGCAGAGAAAATACAAGGAAAATCAGGTACACTATGCAAAAGTAATGTACCAGATTTTCCTTGTTCTTTTGCCCTGTCTCTCTCGCTCCTCTAAACTGTCAGGATTTCATTTTTTTTTGGGGGGGGGGGGGGTAAAAAATAAAGAAAGGAGATCTTCCTTTCTCCGTTGTTTGCTTGCCAAAGCACTGGGAACACAAGTCCCATACGCATGCACAGTACATCAACAAACAGGCAGAATATGGAAACAAAGCAGAAGAAGAATACCATGACACGCTATACAAAGACGTTATTTAAGAAAAGTAAGTAATTTCTTTAAATAATGTCATTGTATAATAGCAATAACAGACTCCTGGATATGGAGTATTGAAAATTTGCCCACCGTTGCCTTTGTTTAATCACTTGGGCTTCAACCTTGTGATTAATGCACAGTAACCATGAGTAAATCTTCAATATACCTCACCCACTTGTCAGTTACTGCTATATGATCACTCCAGGAAGTTTTGTATGGAAGACTACTTCAATTTCAGTTTTGTTTAGTGAAAAGATTTTGAAATTCAGTATATCAGGAGTGTGCAATTTGGGGCAAAATGGCAGTAACTTTGTTATTTTAGGGGTGAGTAGTAGCTGGACATTGTGGAGCCATTTCCTAACTGAGGAAAAAGCTTCTTGCATGATATGGAGGAGTTGAGGCAAGTTATTAATTGCACATACAATATTCAACAGTATATTGTATGAGAGAGGCTGAATGTATGGAGGTATGTCATTGACAAAGTTCAGACCACTTCTACATTTCACAAACTTGCAATCAGCATTACTATGTAAACTTGAACAAGGATAAAACAGGATATCCTGGACTGTTGCTGCAGTTCACTTCATTTTACTTCGCTTACAATGGCTGGAATTCAGCCAGAAGCCTTCTTTAATACAACTAAAATTAACTCATTAACACACACACTCATCTAAATGGCTATTCCTAGACAAAGCCAGAAGACTGCATAAACCTCAGTTTGAGCTTCAATCTTTAACAGCAGTATTAGCTTGGTGAAGTTACCCCAACTACACATATAAGCTCAAGGCAAACTTTTTACCTTATGTGCGGCATTGTGCTTTACAGAACAGGTCAAAGAACTATATGTACCTTTGACCGTGAAAGCTGTAGAATGTGTTGGAATTTCCTCTCGGAGATGCTGAGAAAACTGAATATTTCAGTTGGATATTTTCCAGTTAACAGATGCTTTAAAGTACATTAAACAATTTAAATAAATGAATAAAAAAAGAATCCACGACAATGAAAGCCACTTTCCCATTCTGTAAGTAAACAAGTTAAAGTGTCCCCATAATGGAAAGTCAACAGAATTCCCCCACAAAAAGGACGCGGAAAGAAATAAACACTTTAGTGAAATTAAAAGATAGCGATTTAGTGAGTATATAAACAACTTGATTTTAATGGAACGCATCTTGCCTAGAACACAACTTGGCTTTAGGATGGGCCATGGTTGTGACAGGGTTGTTACTAGTTCACACACAGAGGCAGTAGATGGCAGTAAATTTCCAACACTGTTGATATCACCCCACTGATTTTGTCTAAAAAAGGAGGGACTAGACTCAGGCCACCAGATGTGGTTTGCCAACTATCTCATCAAAATGAAGTTATCAGATGTCAAAATGTTGTCTTATCCTGTCAAGTCTAGGTTTCCACAAAGGTCTCTCTTGGGAGTTCCTCTTTAATTTACTGACAAGGGTGTTAGAGCATATTTGAAATGCAACTCTTATACACACTGCTGAAGACTACAATGTCTCAGCCCTGCCTTGTAATTCAGGCAACCTGAGTGTGTCTTAACACTTCCAGGGGAGCTTCAGTAACAAACATGGAGGCTCAGCAATGACAGAGCAATACTAAACAATAAAAAGGGTATGTATTTTGCTAAAAAAAATGTTTATAACATACTTGTAGAAGCATCTCTCTTATGTATGTCCCAGGGTCACTCAAAACTACTTAAGTGCACTCACACTGAAAGCTTGATACACGCCACGGGATCAATTTTTCACTTGAAGCAAGCAGAACCACTCCACAAGCAAATCTACTACACAAACTGCTCCATGGTACACTGTTTTGTTATCGGTTGACAAACCTTTAATAACTTAGAAAAAGATTACAACACATTATGTAGATGGACTTCCAGCTATCTGCACTCCTCTTACTGCATTAGGATAAAGAGACACAGGTTGAAACAGCTACTTTCTGCCTGTAAAACCTATTCATTCATGTTATGACTTGTCCTACAGGTGCAAACCCAGTAGGGAATTAATTCCTCAGAAGCCTGCCAGTTGATAACCAAGCTTACATCGTAAAAAGGTTTGAAGATAATACAACAAGACAAGCTTCGGTGCCACCAATGAGCGTGTAACAGCTCAAAAAATCCACGAAATGCAGAATTAAACTCACAGTTTAATGTGTAACAACACGTAAACACACCATAAACGACAACGAACAAAACTGCAGAATCCGTGCAAGTGCCTGGTACCACACAGAGCCTGCTGTATCAAACTATTACTGTGCACAACGTAAAAAATAAAAATAAAAATAGGAAACGCCAAAGCAAAACAGTTTGTTAAGCGCTTTCAACCAAGTATCTGGTCTTCACCAGAACTGAAGGTAAAACCATTTAAAAACTCAATATATAGATTTTTTGGCGCCAAAAACAACTGATTGTGATTTAAAGATACACTACAGTTCACAATAATACTGTGTGAAAGACATATCAAAGTGAATACATAAAAAGTGCAGACATTCATCCTTACAAAATGCAGACATTCATCCTTAAAAAATCTTGTAAGCGTAACATTGCTCAAATTACACATCTAAATAAAAGCAAACTGACTTCTGACTATACGTATATATTGCCATTTGGATAAAAATATTGTTTTAATATGTATGAATAATATAGGAATTGCTATGATCAAAATAAATTGGGTATTGATAATTATACTGGTAAGGTAAAATAAAATGAATAAATATATAGAAATTTGCTTAATACATTAGAATAAATCTAAAAGAAAGAGAATGTGTAGACGTTAAAATATATGTAGACGTTGAAAAAATATATAATATCGTTAACCAATATATGTATATATATATATAAGCTTAATAGATATATCAATTGAGTAAATGTTATTACATGAAACTAGTAGATCTAGAAGATATGACTTAAAAAAAGTAAAGGATAGTGTAAAAGTATGCTAAAATTTCTAAAAATATAGAATTTCTAAAAATAAAATTTCTAAAAATAAATACGTACTGTAAAATGTAACAGTTTAGAAATTGACACATATTAAATATTAGGTACTCAAAACCAAAAAAGTGTATCGTAAATCTAGTGATGAGCATAAAACTGTATATGAAATGTTAGTATGAAGGCTTGTGACCCATAATAATAGTATAAATTGATCATAAATATTAAATAAGTAATGATTTGATAGAAATACACTCGTTCAGACCTGGTGGATTAGTGGCATCAAGGTATAATTGCCACCAAGTTTCTTTAAAGGCTATAAGGCTTTTAATGTTACCTCCTCTAGGGTCATTCGAAATTACCTCTAAAATACTAAATATAAAAGTGTGTTGTGTTCCCATTGCCTGTATATGTCTGTATAAAGCATTGTTGGTATCTTTAGTCTTAATGCTGTACATATGATCATAAATGCGTTTCTTCAAATAACGCTCAGTTCTTCCTATGTAGAATGCGGAACAAACATCACACTTAGCTAAGTATATAACCTGTTTGGTGTTGCAATTACCAGGTTGACTGACAATAATACTATTGTGTCCATTGTTTAGATGTATCTTGTGTGCACTGGACATAAATTTACAGTAATTGCAAAAACCACACTTGCTGCAAGTAGTCTTCCTGAAGTGGGTGAAACCCGAACGTTTGATATTGTGTTGTTGTTCTAATAACTTCTTTAAGTTACACCCCATCCTATAAACAAATTTAGGTTTTGTGCCTAATGTGTTGACCAAAGTCTGATCATTATTCATACATATTCATACATATTAAAACAATATTTTTATCCAAATGGCAATATATACGTATAGTCAGAAGTCAGTTTGCTTTTATTTAGATGTGTAATTTGAGCAATGTTACGCTTACAAGATTTTTTAAGGATGAATGTCTGCATTTTGTAAGGATGAATGTCTGCACTTTTTATGTATTCACTTTGATTGATATGTCTTTCACACAGTATTATTGTGAACTGTAGTGTATCTTTAAATCACAATCAGTTGTTTTTGGCGCCAAAAAATCTATATATTGAGTTTTTAAATGGTTTTACCTTCAGTTCTGGTGAAGACCAGATACTTGGTTGAAAGCGCTTAAACTGTTTTGCTTTGGCGTTTCCTATTTTTATTTTTATTTTTTACGTTGTGCACAGTAATAGTTTGATACAGCAGGCTCTGTGTGGTACCAGGCACTTGCACGGATTCTGCAGTTTTGTTCGTTGTCGTTTATGGTGTGTTTACGTGTTGTTGCACATTAAACTGTGAGTTTAATTCTGCATTTCGTGGATTTTTTGAGCCGTTACACGCTCATTGGTGGCACCGAAGCTTGTCTTGTTGATAACCAAGCTTAACAAAACAATGCAAACAGAAAAAAATATACTGCTTCATGTCATATTTAGGAAGTGACTTTGTAATGTCTCTTACAGGATTTTAAGCATCCTCATCTGTCAATCATTTAAAGTATTTTTTAATGTCACATGCTTTAGAACATATCTACATTTACAAGATCCCCTTACAGCACACAGCCAATGACATATTTGTAGCAACTAAACATATAACACAGCATTGTAGTAGTTTAGATGGCTGAAGCTGAACTCCTTTAGGCCTTGCACCTAACTGCAGTGCTCTTTCCAGCTTTTTTTTTTCTAGATTGCGGTAATCTCTCTCTCTCTGTGACAACTGTAAGTTTGCTTTTTCTGGCTTTACTTTCATTTAGCCTACTCTTTTTTTTCTGTAATTAAGAACGACAGCATACTGTCAAATTCTGCTACCGGATGCACTTCCACCTACCTGAGCCTCAATCAGTTTTAATCTATGAATTAAGCAAACAAATCACAACTTAACCCTTTCATGACCACCAACCATCATACTAAATTAACTAACTGGCCTAACGCCTGCCAGTAAGCTATACTCTATCTCCACCTTTCCTTAAAGGTTTGGGCAGCAAGTTCCATCCCTCTCTCCATCCAAGATGACCTATCCATCCTTCCTGCTAGCACCACCAAGCACCCAAGCCAGGCAGTAGCCATGGCTTAATCCTCTATGCTCTTCTTTTTTTTTTTTTAAACAAAAAGCATAGCGAGTTCATTTCTGACTTGCTGGTTCAGATGTTTTTTTCTGAAAATTAAGGTTCTGATCCAGCCATATCCTTAGGTATATGAAGTGTGAAACTGTCTCCAAGGATCCTTGGTTGTTATACTGATGATGAAATAGGAAGAAAGGTGAAGGAATTCCAGACAAACACACAACTCCGCCTAAACACCTCACTGGCCCTCTTCAAGAGAAATCTTGAGGAGTGGATGGGAAATGGAAAATTCTCCCTGGGGATCACTCCAGTGGCTCTACTCGACAGAGGCACTAGGAACTAAGGTTGGGTGGCACGATGCCAGGGTAATCCTATGGGCTAAGCTTGTAAACGCTCCAGGGCCATTACCCTAGTACACACACCTACGAACCTATAATACAGGACTATCTATAATTTATGGGTGTAGCCTTGTTAGCTAAGGAAATGAGCCATGTCCTGAAAAATGGTTTTGATTTCAACACTCTGCAGCTACAATGACAAGCTGCTCAACTCCACTAACCATTCAATGTTTGCAGCTCAGCAATGAAAAACAGGAGCCTATATCAAGCAACTGCCCTGCGATTACTACACAAAATTAGACTAAGACAGTGAAAATAATTAAATTAGTGCACCAACTGTATGATTTCACTGCAAACATTAGGAATCTTGGATCAAGATCAGGACAGGAGAGTGTATGTGACAAAAGGACAACCTATAGAAATGGGGCACCCAGAAGAAAGACTTAAAATCTCAAAGTATGTACATCAATAGGAGCAGTCATGCAACTCTTTGCTTCCCATATGTTCAGATGACTTTGTGAAAGAACGGTACATATACAATGGATTTTCGCTAATCCTGACTCCACCTTTACAACATCAGGCAGCTTTCTGCCATTACTTGACATCAAAGGGACGAGCTTTAAAATTAAATTAGTGACATGCCTCTACAAAACATATTACAGCAGATCATCAAGGCTTACAACAACCTTTACATGCATGCCAGCTATAATTGCATTTTGTACTATCTTGTACCTAGTGTATGTTGAGTGGGCTATAAAGGTCATGCTTGGGGTTAGGCAAAAAAAAAGTATGAAAACTCAAGTCTGTGAAGATGGGTGGGTGGAATCGACCATCTACAACATTCGAGGAAGAGAAGGTTAGAAGCAATGATACGCCAACTCCCACTATAGTTAACAGCTCAAAGTCAGTCATGATGTAATGTCGGCCATCACTGCAGAGATGGTGGTGGTGTCTTACAATGCACCGTTTTAAAATGCATTTCGCAAAAAGTAAGTGAAATGCTGCAATGAGTCAGTGTACTTTGCTGATCTACAGGTACTTTTTTTTTTTTTTTTTTTTTTTTACAGACTCAGCATCTCTGTTGTGCTAGAACAAGCCTCTATAAGGTACAATAGGACTAGAGGTGCTTCGTGCCAGTCAGCCAAACCAGACTGGGTAAGATAAAGCAGCAGTGGGTGTAAAGCATCTGAATGAGCTGCTACAAAAATTTGGAGATTACCATCTCTCACTGTAATGTCAACTTCTGAACAATAAAGTGAGCATTCCTATAATCTCAGAGTACCAACACATCACAGTTTTTATCTGAGGTGACAATTAAAACATTTAAGAGCCATTTGTGACATAGGGATGGACATCGGTTATGTGCGTGTGGTTTTCCTATTGTTAAAGCTAAATCCCTTCAGCTGGCCTCATTACAAAGAGCACAACTCGCATATTATGCTTATGCTGGGCAGCAAAAAAACCACTATCTCTGTGGAAATTCCAGAACTAGATTACAGTTTCTTCAGTTCTGTTCCTGGATCACAGGACAGCCAGTCATCATGAATTGGCTGTGGATGCACTCGGCCTTCTTTAAAAAATAGCAGTGTCCTGGTTGCCAGGTGTGTGTAAGAAAGCAGGGAACTGCAAAAGTGTTGACTTCATTTTAATAGCTACCACGCCATAGCTTTCAACTCTACAGATTTTTGCCTCATATTTTAGGTCTGTTCCTCATAAAATTTGTGGTTTTCAGGTAAATCACAAAGAACTGACCTCACTAAATTATTATATACATTTCAGTTTCAGACTTCATATCCTTTAGAAAAATACATGCTACCACAAATCATGTTATTGTAGCAACTTTCTAAGTTGACAGCAAGATTTAAAATCTGTCCCTATTTTGGGTCCTTTGTCCTCCCCAACTATTTTAGTCTTTCTTCAGATTTCTTGCGCTAAGATGTTGAGAGGTATGACCCACACCTGTGTCTCTACTGTTACAGCATGTATAAATCATGAGGCCTATGCAACTTTCAGTTTCAACCACCTGTCAGTTCAGAGCACACATTACATACTGCTCGTTTAGCCTGGCTTGGTGCTTGTTTTAATCAGGACTATGCAACCATTCTGGACAAGGACCCCTGCATGCATTCAAAACACACGTCATACCCATCAATCTCTCAGCACAAGAAATCTGGCCAAAGCTATATATAATGGGGTTACAAAGACCCAAGAATAGGGACAATGTTTTAAATATTGCTCATAGAAAGTTGTTAGACTAAAAGGTGTTGTGTTAGTATGAATTTTCTAAAGGATATGAAGTCTGAACCTCAAATGCCTGTCATTATTTAGGGGCTTCGGTCCTCAATGATTTGCCAGACAACCAAAATGTTACAAGACACAGACCAAAAATATGAGACAAAAATCTGGACAGTTGAAAGGTATGACACCTACTGCTTGTACAAAACAGGAGTGACATCTATGCGGGGACAGGGGATCAAAGTGTGACTATGTTTCGTTACACACACACAGTTGCTGATCACAGCAATCCTTTACACATACTCTGTTTAATAAAAACCACTGAAGTACAACTGTCCATTTCTGCCAAAATTACAAGGATGCTCTGACAAGGAAAGCAAGAAAAGTTGTTGAAAATTCCTGTCTGTGCTATAAATTAAAATGAGGCAATAGCAGAAGTCAAGAGAATGATTAATTACTCACATTTAACTGAAGATTTTTTTAAGTGTCAGACAAGATGATTTGCCAATTATTAACTAGTGGTTTTGTTATTTTACCAACTTCTTTTAGAGTGTGCTTAGCTAATGTGAATGATAAACCAACAGTTAAGAGTTGCTCTCATTATTGCAAAATGTTATTTATACCACAGTGACAGGACTGTAATGTGCACTGAACCATATAACAGCTGCATGTTTCATTTAGTGCTGAAATCTCGTCATTACCGGTGACCATGACAGCACAGATCGCCCTTATTCATCCCAAAGGAAGTGGCAAGTGGGAGTAATAGGACAGAAAACTGAGGAAACTCGTTTCACTATTCATTGCTTATCCATCTGCAATTTGGATATCAAGACAGTTTTGTTACTGAACTAAGTGATTTTCTCAGGGGAGATGAACCATCCACCTTCTCCAGGGTGGCGACACTGTTTCTGAAGTTCCAGTTTTGTTAAACAACCCTCATTACTGTACTAAAGACCTCACAAACAAAACTCAGCTGTTCTATTGCAAGTTCTAGTCTTCCTGCATGCAACTCGCAAAAACTATAGTACACCCTAGACAGCACCACTGGCATACAGAGAGATACACCCGTGACTACTACCCAGGTGAACACAGTAATCTGCTTGAGGCTGGTAAGGGAAAGAGGTGAAGGGCCTCTCTCTCTCGGGAGACAGGAGGGGCACAAAACATGCATGGATTTCCCCGAGGGAAAACAGAGATGTGCTCCTTCCAGGAGTTGTCAGTGGATTACATACTCATGGAAAAGAAAAGGCAAATTAAAGAACTGAGTGTCCAAGGAAAGGCTCAATTGTCAAAGTGAACCAGAGCACACAAAAAAAAAAAAAAAAAAAAAAAAAAAAAAGAAGAAGTACAGTACAGTTAGTTTCAGAATGTCCTGTGCAACCTTGTCCATCTGTGTAGAATTGGTTCCTCTCTCACAGCACATTATCAGAAACTTCACCCATGCCCACCTGTCTAAATCTCTGAACCCTGCAAACAGCCACCACTTAAACCTAGCAGACTGACTAGTTGTTCTGCATGAGGCAGTTCTGTAAACCCAGTATCTCAAATATTGTGCTAAAACTGCACAATAATCATATATACCAGTGTGCAATTGCAGAATTACATGCTTCAGAAAACACAATTTTATTTTACCTTGGCTGCAAATTTGTCACAGTGCTGGAAACAGTAACCATTATTCACACATAGTAAGCACAAACTATGTACAAACAAAACGGACATTTTTTTTTCCAGTAGAATACTCAAAATAAAATGAATTACAAAAGTACAATGGTTTAAACAAGCTGCTACATAAACTTTCAATAACCCAAAATCACTTGGGGATCTTCAGCAATTCAGCCTTTTCTACATCAATTTATGCCAACTGGCCACCTTCAAACTATCTCATCAACTACAATCCTACTCTTTTACACATCAACTACAATCCTACTCTTTTACACACAAGGACTTCTTACCCAAAAGCAGCAGCAGCAGCAATAGCCGAAATCACACAATTCATGAAGGACAGTGAGATGTAGGACAGATGAAGACCTAAGACAGATAGCGGAATCATACTACTAAAAGGGGCTTTGACTGTCAGGTCACCCTGGAATCACAAACCACTCCAAATGAGCCATGTTTTTAAATCATTCTGATACGAATGTCTAGAAGTTCATAATTTCTCTGCTAATAGTTACAAACATGCAGAAAAGCCATCAGATGCCTTTAAATGGACCCAACTATTCTAAGCCTTAGTTAACTGAAATGCTGAGACTTTATACACTTTTCGATTAACTAACATCTGGAAGCCTACGCCTGTGTTAAATGGTTAGACTAAGACAAAGACTCTCTTACAAGATTTAGGTTATGGGCAGGTATAAAACAAGAATTCTGCATTTTCCCTCCACTACTCTCTGCTTTAGTCCTGAAAACAACTTGCTCTGTTACTCAGACAAAATGAATCACACACAAGGCTTTCAAACCATAATCAGCATAAGCTTACCATATTTTCTGATAACTTTCTGAATTATAGTATTTCTGCCTTTAGCAACAGATATTAACCATAGCCTTAGCAAGGTTATCAGGTTTTAGTCAATTGTAATAAAGCAAAGTTGTGCATCACAATATACTTGCTCGTTACCCCTTCTCAAAGGGATGTAAAACATATGCATCTGTGATGGTATTCATTCATTTAGCACCTATGCTGGAATCTATCAGATGTGTCAGCTGTGACCAGGCTACACATGACAATGAAGGACATTAGATGCCTTCTGAATGTCACCATTCTTTACTGAATACTAGTACTCAAGGCACTGGATACTGCTCAGGCGGCCTGTATCCTCTACAAATAAAAATCAGTGAAGCATTCCTTAGGTTAGGCTTTTTTATGGTACAAACAGAGATCCCAGTACTGCACATTACAGTCAGTGTGGAGATCTTTTTAGGTTCGCTTCAAGCTTCATTCATTAGGCCAGCATTATACATGGCAGACACAAAAGAAACTGTCTGGTAAACCATACAAGCCACATCCACAGCTTGGAGCCCAGTAGAGAATATAGCACCTGTACACTAACCGCATTTCAAGAAAGATCATATATACTTCAAAAAGATTCAGGATTCACATCCTTTTCACTTTACAGCTAATACAACTAATACTTGCACAAACAATTCACTCATTGCTCCTTTCACTGGCAAGACAGCATCCAGCATTTTAAAACTCTGCACTCATTCTGTACACCTGCCCTATACTGTCAGCTTGTCTTTTTACTATGACATCACTCCAGCTATCTGTAAATATGCAGGCATCACACTCGTATCAAAAAGTAGCTCATCCCTTTCTACTTCTTGAGGCTTACATCTTACTTTGTCTTGAAAATCATTGAAGCCTGCTGCTTCTCAGATCCTTTAATTCGCTAATAAAAAACTATGTCTCATGTAGATAACAGCAAGGTTGAACATACCAATGCCTCAGCTTCTCTGCAATACCATTTTAAAAGATACATCTGGCCAACTATTTTAAAAAAAGATACATCTGGCCAATTTTTCCTATGCGCTTCCGAGAGTTCTCGGCTAAACTTTAAGTCATCACATACCAATTTTCTAAACACTTCAAAACCATCTTTTAAGTGAAACTGGTCAATGACATGAAGCTATATACTTAATCCTCCCATATTTTCTGAGTTTCTAAGCACTATATGTATTATCTTCAGGGTGATCACCTGACACCGTGTGCTGTGTACTACACAGCACACACTGGAGATGGTCTCCTTGGTTTGAGTGCAATTGATTTACAATGATGAAAATTTGGAGGAGTTCACTTACTATGTAAGCAAAGTTAATATATTCTTACTTCATATATTTTGCAATGTTTCAGTTTTAGGTCTTTAAACAAAACATTAGTCTGACAATCCACAGCCTTGGTCACGCTGACTTGGAACTCCAAGTACATCCACATACAAGTCTCTTGTATTTCAAGAATCAGATCCACAGTCTTCTGAACCATTTTTAGAACAGAGCTACAGGTAGTTCTTACTACTCTACAGCTCTTTCTGAGCAGAGTTCCTACAAGTCTCCACTCTTATCAAAAGATCCCTCTCCAAGAGAGAGGCAAAATGTCTCTGCCTTTCTGCACTACAGGCTGTGTTTTATGCAACACCTCACCAACTAACTCTGTATACATGTTTTACTACATATTTCAGGGGATTATATAATGTGCAGACATATAGTATATCAGTGTTCCTCAGACACTATACAATGGATTTCGATAAAAATAACTCTAGTCCTTTAGCTTTTCTATTAAAGACCTGCAACAAGAGGATCCTGCGTCTATAAATGACAGACCTTCCGCAAGACAATGTTCTTCTAAATGTATCCAAAACTAAAGCAAAGTTGTCTAGCATGCCACGTAGACCCACTTCAGTAAGTCTGTTTCCTCCAGGCTAAAGTCAGTTTCCCCTACTGAATTAAGTCCAGTACTTGGGTAACCCCTACTGAAGTCCAGTACTTGGGTAACCCCTAATGAATTACATCCAGTATTTGGGTAACCAAGTTGGATTCCTATCTATCCATTCCAAACACTTTGTCAATGGACAGCTCTACTGCTTCAATAACATTTTCCAGATTTCTAACCTTTGATGTTAGGCTGACTACAGGCAAAATTATCTTAAATTCTACACAATAAGCATGGTCTACTTAATATATATTCTGTCCTGGATTTAAAAAGCAATACCTTAGAGAACCTACTAAACAGACATTCTACATTTCTTCTCCGTTTCACAGATTTGAATCATGTACAATCTTACAATGTCAATTATTAACCAGTTAAAAGAAGGCAGAATAGCTCTATTCTGTAGCATACAGGCAAAAGTATCTTAATACCACATGGACACACAAGTTCTAACTATTATACTTGACTTTGATATAAAATGCAGTGCCCTACAAAACTGACTTCTTATTTCAAGATTTATTGCCCTTTTCCCTGGTTTGATCATCACTGTACATTGTCAGTAGTTGCCAGTTAAAACATGGCTGAACATTTCCATTCTGTTACTTGCATGAGAATTGTAACTCCTTTCTTACTGCCCTTCCTTTACATACCTCCTCATAGTCAGTGACTCATACTCACTAACTATATCCTACAGTCAAAAGTGCCTTAAGTTCAGCTCTTCCTAGAATTTTGAATCTTTCAATCACCCCAGCCAGAGTGGATGAGCCCTTTTCTTACATTTCAAATCCATTTCGTTATAACCAGTTCAAAGATGTATCATCTTGTTGACTACTGTGTAAACTTCTAAGGTACTTTAGTAACCCTTTATCAAGGAGTACTAATGTTACACACACACAATGAAGCATCTCACACCTATACCATAATCCATTGCCAAGGCTATCTCGCACTAAATCAGAGCTTCTCCAGCTGGATAACACCTTTCTGGAAATTCCTTCATATGGGTTTCATGGTACACAAGCAGGCTGGCAAAAGAGGAGAAAACACTCTACACATTTTTTAACTGAAAGCACACGTGAACACATTTTTGGCACTACTGAAACCAAAGTAATGGAGCAATCCGCAGTGGTGCAACGGTAGCGTTGTTGCCTCACAGCAAAAGGTTCTCCCGTTCAATTCTCAGCTGAAGTGCGGGACTGCCTCGTGTGTGGAGTCTGCATGTCCTCCCCATGGTTGGGTGGGCATTCGAAAGACATGCGTAAATAGGTGTGCCTTCATTGAACGTTGAACATCGAGCTGGCACCTCAGCATTCGTGAAAATCTACTGCCAATCATTAGCGGACCAGAGTTCCGCTGTGGCGAACCCTAACTGAGAAAAGCCGAAAGACAACAACAACTGAAACCAAAGTAACAAAGCAGCTAGGGACAGGGGGGCTTCTATACCTTTAACAGGCAATCAGTTTTACCCTGCTCAGTTTCAAAATCCCACTATGGGCACTCTTAGCACTAACAAGGAAGTACAGGGAAAATGGAAGCCAATAATCTATCAACACTAGCTTGTCTCTCTCCTGGCTGTGCACTAGAACAAACTGCCAAATTAACTTCTGTCAGAAATCTGGATAGACATATCGTGTATCTGGTTTCAGCTAGGGCACACATCAGATCTGGGTCACTTCTAAGACTTGTACTGTTATCACAATATAGACTGCAGTAATATGCAAATATAACATCTGGAAGGTTCTAAGAATGCAGTCATGCAAACCTCCTTATTATACAATGACTGGCAATTAATATTCTAAAATGAGCATGCCGATTGGCCAGCTCAACCAGAGTGCCCGTTGTAAATCCCAGACTATACCAATGGAAAAAGGTCCGGTCACCTGGACTTTTATCCATTGATATATTGTCAGTTTTTATTTTTACAGTTGTTTTAAAAAATAAATATGTAGTCCAGACTCTGGACATATGAGAGAGTATGGAGAAAATATGAGGAAAATCAGGTACGTTATTTAAAATTAAAGACACATACCTGATTTCCCTTATATTTCCTCTATTCAGTGTCCAACTGCCCTAAAACTTTTTTTTAAAGAAAGAAAAAGAGCAACGGAGATCTAATTCTCCAGGGTATGAGTAGGAACGCAAGTCCCAAATGCATGCTCAGTACATCAGCTAAATCAACTATGAGATGTCCAGTGGCAGAAGGACAGCACACCACCGTTATACAAAGACATTTAAGAAAAGTAATTTTTTTCTTAAATAATGTCATTGTATAATAGCAATAACCCACGTTTGGGTGTGGGTAATGCTGGATTCACCCATGGTTGGCTTTGTTTGGCCACTCGGGCTTTGCCCTCGTGACCAAACCACACCATCCGTGGGTAAATCTAGCATTACCCACTCCCAGATGTGGGTTATTGCTTAAATACAGAACAGGTGACCACAGCCCTGGAAGTAGTATCAGAGTCATATACACACTACAAATAATGGAGTACTGACCTGTACAATAGAAGGAACCAAGTTATTCAACAAAGAGTTTTTCTTCACAAGAAGAAACTACAAATAAATTTGTCAGAACAAACATATGAATCTGACAATTCAAAAGTTGCAGAAATATACACTTTTTCCCATACCTCCCAATAATTTTCACATCCTTATCATTAGAGTGGCATTGGAATTAAGTGAATAGCTGCAGTGGGATCAAATAGTGCCATAGCTTCTGGGTTAGGTTTTGGAATTGTGTATAAATAAAAGACTGAGGAATTTTAAACATTCTGCCTTTTTAGGGGGCGCTGGCTGACTAACAGGGACATTGCGGGCAGTAACACCACATCCTCTAAAGGTGACAGAACAAGAGGAATAGGTGTAGGAGCTGGAAAATCCTTATGTAACAACTCTATTTGCTGAGGAGCAGAGAAACCTTATGTTCTCCCACTGAAAACACTGGCACATTCTAGCAGTAGTCTCTGGAAAAAGGAACAATCACAGGAAGAATCAGAAAACGAGCTCCTCCAAGTCTGAAGCGGACATTGATGAAAACACTCAAATCCATCCCTCTATCTTCCTGTTCAGATTCAGAATCTTTAATTTCTTCAAGAAAGGAGGACTCCCTCTTTTTCTTTTACCAGAAACGGATCAATACCAGACGTGAACCCTGAGCTAGTCCCAGTAAAGAACTCCTGTATAAAGAAATCTGAGGATGAGCAGATACATGCTTGGTTTGTGGCTTCTTTTTGACAGGAAAAATGGGGCCAATTGTAGTACTAATGGCAGTATGTGCTGGCAGGATATAACCCAATATAGCTAAGGCTACTGCAGCAGTTATCAATATGATGAACATCTGATGTAGTTTGAACTTTAAATAGGTAGAACAAATTGCAAGCATTAATTGTTAATAAGGTGAACAAGGTAATGAATCAAAACAAAAATCCTACAAATGTGAGTGCAGTTCTTATGCATTATGCGACTAGAAGAAAACAGCTAAAGCAGACTTTATGACTCCCCTCCTTGAGAGCTGGCAGCAGAGTCTTCAGAGAGGGTTGAGACACTGAGAACAGTTGTTTTGGGGCATATAAGGCTCTAGCACATGGACAGAGCAACCAAGCCTCTCAACTGTCAAGAATTTTGCAGAATATCCAGATTTTTTTTTTATCATCATATTTTTGGGCTGTTCCCCATATAATTTGTTTTTTTTTTGGTAAATCATTGAGGAATACAGTTGGAGGAATTTGTGTTTTATACTTTACATCCTTCAGAAAAAGCATCCTAATGCAAAACATGTTGCTCTAGCAAGTTAAGTTTATAAGAGCAATATTTAAAATAGGTCCTAGATTTTGGCTCCTCACTACTACCAGCATTACTTTTGGCTTTGCCTAGAATTCTTGAATAAAAAGTTGTTGAAAGGTATAGGGACCGCCACCACCTCGGGCTGTTCCAACTACAGAAACATAATTAAACTACAATGAGGGATTAAGAATCTGTCCAGCATAGTCTGTCTACAAGCATCAGCTTCATACTAGCTCATTACACTGTGCACAGGCAAGGCATCACATCAGCATAACAGCTGAAGGCGGAGTATGCATGTACAGAGTGGCGACAGGAGTTGAAATTACTGCATACTATGTGATGCACCCTCCCACACGCTATACAAGCTGACTCCCCACCACAGCCTTTCAATGCTCTTGGATAAATTCTCCAAATGAGTGCCAAGTAAAACTTTTGATTTTTATAGAATGAAGAGGGACAGGACACAACCTTAAACATTCCTGAAAGAACTTGAACGCTCATCTCATACATCACTAGTTTGACACTATACAAATGCACATTTGCCTAGGTCACAAGGGATAATTCAATAAAGTTATTTAAAAAAAAATTAATACCTACCAAATCATGGCAGCAGTTCATTTCTTCACAGAGATCCTGAAAGAGCGCGGAAAACATCAAGGAATGGGACAGTGCTGTGCACTTCCACTGAGTTACAAACGTCTTACAGTGGCCAAAACTGAACACATTTATACATGCCCAGTCGGCATTTCACCAAAACTTTGTGCAAAATGTAATCCTGTTAATGTGAATTGCCTAAGCATGTCAAAAGACTGCAATAATTCTGACTGTTGGTAGAGAGCCGCATTCCATATATCGGATTCAGGGTTGTCAGTGCAAAGGTCTGGACACAAACCCTTGCACAAATAAAAGCACAATGATGGCAAGATGGCAGGACAACATACAGATCACTCATATGTTGCCAAGTATGAAGTCCACATCGAAGACAGTTTGCAGCTGGTGCTGCTACAGTGTATCTGCAGGAAATAGACAAGTCTGGAGTCTCTGGATCACTTATGGAGGTCACTTGCCTTGTGCACAGAAATGCAGTAACTAGGTTAGGTAGTGAATTATAACTGCAAAATGTCTTTTTGGTACCGATGCTGGTCTCAGAATGTAAGCACAGATGAAGGTTCTCTATATAAAAATGAGAGTACAACAAAACGTTGGCTCTAGAAAAAAAAAAAGTCTACATTTCTGTAGCAGGTGCAACTTCAAAATAAGTGGTATACACAACTGCAAGCAACCCATACAAAAGTTACTGAAATTACATTTTTTACATTTCCATTGCAGGCACTTTTCATACAGCACTGTCATGCAGTTTTCTATTTCAATTAAATAAAGTACTTTTGCCATGCACAGCTTTGTCATAATGACTACCCATGTGCTCTGGACACCAGATACAGGCTGGTAACCAGTGAGAAAGATAGCGGAATAGTTGTGTTTGTAAAACATCTGCACACCAGCAAAAATATATTTCAGCAAAGTCATACTGACTAGGGATAATTTGATCATCAGCTTGGGTCTTCCCTTAAAATAGGCCATTTTTCCTGGGCTGAATCCAAGCAACAAAACTAAATAAATTAAAAAGTTTGAGGATTTGTAAACAGAGTTAAGCGCACTAAACGTCATGTGCTATAACCAGATGACAGGCCTAATACAGTCTTACAAATAAAAACTGCTTGCAGTATTGAAACTGGCATACCCACAGTAAAATATACACAATGTCACTGCCTGAAAATATGGCTCACAATAACGAGGCAACAGCCCTCTAAAATTAGAGGGCTTCAACAGTTTACCACCACTGGACTGGACTTCATCTGTACAAACATGCCACCAACACTACCAAACCCCCATAAGGCCTGCTAGAAGAACAGGAACACTGTCAAATGGCATTTAATGCAGCAAGCATCTCCTTAGATCATTCAAGGTCCTTGCATTCTCCTTGTTCAAACATAAGTTTAAATCATGCACAGACAGCAGGAAAGTTGGTGCCAGGTAACATGGAATACAACCACAGGTAACATAGAAAAGCTCAACCCTTTGCTATGTTTTCATGAAACACTTCAGCAGTGCTTGCAGAGCAGAACTCTGAAGCCTGTGTTTTCATCAGGCACCATAACAGTTGTATTCTTAGAGAATGGGAGGGGTATTGTATTGAAACAAATTGCTTTACACCAAACCAAAGTATTGGCTAAAACTTTATTCTCCCCCTCTTAGAGCCTTTTTTAGGCAATGCTAAACAAACCTACTACATGACAAATAAAACCCAAAGAAACCTAAAAGTGTTATTCTCAATGCTAGGAGCCACTCCATACCATATACACTCGCCTCACTCTGGAAAATGTAGACATCTGTGCTGTTACAGAGGTATAGTTTAAATCTGTAGACACTGCTCCAGCAGTGCAAAGCTTCAGTGACTTCAACACATTTAGACCATGGAGGAATTCCCCAACAGTAAACATAACTCTATTGGTTAAATAGGAAGAAGTTGTGGAATTTATCAATGCGCGAATCCCCATAGACAAGTCCCATACCACATCCTGGCAAGCTATAGATCACACTACAAGTCCCTAGAACCCCATAAGTCATACCTAGACCTACTGCAGACTGACCACTAAACCAAATACCCTATTATTGGAAGTCTTCAGCTACCTCTCCATAGCCTGGGAAACATTCATTCCCTCATACTCAGAGGCACAACGATTCCTGGATATTTAAAAATACCCTCGACAGACTGTGCACACTCAGAGGTTCAAACATGCTGGTACTGATACTCGCCAATATGGGAGAGCACCACCATCAGTTCCTCACTGGTGAAGCCGGATCACAAAGCTGTCTCCATTGAAATAAGTCAACTCTTGACTCTGTAATCCCAGCAAACCCTCCTACAGTTAGAAACTATACCAAAGCAAACCACAGCAAACCCTCCTACAGTTAGGAACTATACCAAAGCAAACCACAGCAAACCCTCCTACAGTTAGGAACTATACCAAAGCAAACCACAGCAAACCCTCCTACAGTTAGGAACTATACAAAAGCAAACCACAGCAAACCCTCCTACAGTTAGGAACTATACCAAAGCAAACCACAGCAAACCCTCCTACAGTTAGGAACTATACCAAAGCAAACCACAGCAAACCCTCCTACAATTAGGAACTATACCAAAGCAAACCACATCCTATTAAAAGTGATAGTTTGTCAAAATTCACTGCTCCTCCCAAACCAGAGTCCACAGCATGAACAGCAACCTATGTGAAACTGTTCACATACCCTGTACAATCATGGAAATGGCTGTATAGAGGTTGCTGTACCTACTAAAAGTAAGCCCAAAACAAACACTAAAAACAAACCACACGGCTGGAATCCTAACATTAACAGGATATATAACAAATTGAAAAGAGTAGTGTCTAAATCAGGAAGAGCAACAGAGCATTCTAATTAAACTAGACAGGAAACAAAGGACTAATCAAGGCCAACACGGCCAATTATGAAATCAAGATAGCTTCACAGGCTAAAGACAATCACGAGGCCTTGTACAGCTATGTCGGAAACCTCAAAGGCAGCACACATCAGTGTGCCAGACTGCTGGTTAATGATGCCACCTTCACAGAACACAGCAACATATCAAATTTGCTGTCTAACAAATTCAGCTCAGACTTCACCCCCACTCCACCCATGAAATACATACAAGCACACCCCCCCAGCTATTAACAGGGAGCATTCCCTGGGGGGTGCTTGCTAATCAAAAACACAGCCCCCCCCCCAGCTATTAACAGGAAGCATTCCCGGGGGGGGGGGGCGCTTGCTAATCAAAAACACAGCCTCAGTGAGTCCTGACAATATCCCTAGATGCCTCCTAAATAGCTTAAAATATAACCTAGCAGAACCGCCTAGTGACTTTTCAACTACAGCCTCAAAACAGGCTTTGCATCACGAGAATGTAGGACTGCAACAGTTATTCCACTTCACAAGGGTAGACCATCAAAAGACCCTGGAAATTACAGACCTATTAATCTGACTAGTCTAATATGACAAGCCATCGAAAGAATTATGGAAATGATAATGTATTTGGCACCGGCTTCTCACAGATCAAGGCTAATGTCAAAAGCCTTTGGCTGGCCAAGTTCGCAGAGGACTGCAAACTGGCAGCGATCATAGACACCGCCCAGCCAAAACATATTACAAGGGGGTCTAACACAGACACTTGACTGGTTCACTGCCATGAAATGCATTAGAGCCATTTGGGAAAATTGGCACCCAGGCTAATTACTCCATCAGTAAGATATCCCCAAGAGCTGACCAGGTAGTCAAGGATCTGGGAACATATGTAGACAGTACTCTGCCCTTTGACCAACATGTGGATGAGGCAGTCAGAAAATCATTCTATGTCACCCAGTTTATAAATATGGACATGGCATCCAGGTCCAAGAAAGTCAAATTGCCACTTTATTTGGCCATTATCAGCCCCATAATGGAGTAAAATGCCCCCTTCATCAGCTCCCCATTCATGTGATACAGAGTCCTTCAACCCAATTCAGCATAAACTTGAACAATGGACAGCAAATCAGGAAATTCACCCCCAGGTCTGGCCCCCCTGTCTAGAAGCAGACAGTAATGCCAAAACTAACACCCACCCCCACACAAAAAAACCTCCATAAACTAACATACCATCTTCCTAATAAATGCCCATGATACGTAGGGAAGCAATTGGGTTGGGTTGCACAACTAGACTTATAAAGGCCTTGGTGGTAATTAGATTACTATACACCTATGAATATCTGCACATCATCTGCTACTGCAGTTTGCAATCATGTGTTCCCAAATGGCTGCCTTCGTTCATATTAATCTTCCTTATCCAGTAAGTTCTAGTACCAGTTATTTTTGGCTGGGTACTTGTAAACAATCCACTTATTTGATGTGGTCATAACCAATTAGCTATAAAAAAAATGCAAGTTTTGTCCTGGTACTTTCACACCTCCAAAAAAAAAAAAAAAAAAAAAAAACGCTGGGCAACTGTCCATACATTTGCTCTTTGTGTCCAGGTCATAGCTGAAAAGGATCCACAGACCAGACTACATATTCTGTTAAATAAATGAATATACACATGCATACAACTGGCATGTTGAATCACCCATTAACAATTTCTTTCTCTGCCTTTCAGGGAAATTAACCCATCATGTCTCTTCTCTACCAAGTATGCTCACTGACTTTGTGCCCCAATCCCTTCCTTCACACACAGGACCAGCTCTCTGTACTGTATACTCCTTGTATCATCTATGTCCACATTCAAGCTATGACCATGTTTCTGTTACGACTGCAATAAAAAAGTCAGACAATGCCACTACTGGCCAAGGCGGCTTTTTGCTAAACTTGGACATAAGTGCTCGGCTAGCAGCATCAGCACTTTACAAATTAATTGAAACTAATCTGCATTAACTTTCTTAAAAACAGATCTCTTTAGAGGAGTATCTGATGCAGTCAGTAGTAACACAACCTCGAGCAGCAGTACAGTTCTATGGTTCCTTTAGATCCACTGCCCATAAATGATGAATGTGAGATTCAAACCCATGTCTGTACAATGCATACATCATTCATTTCTACATACTGCATTGTGAAGGATCACATACAGCATCTGAAAAAAAATAAACATCTTTACCCACTAGAAGCAACAGCGGTCTGAAATTAGCAGTGTCAGACTTCTGTTTCAGTATTAGGCTGTGATGGAATGAAATGGGATATTAACAGTTGAATTACAGTAGCAGTGCCCACTGTTACCCAAATTAATTATGTTGTGAGTGGTAAAAAGACTCATCTACCTGCATACTTAAAAACAAATGAAAAAAGTTTGCACAGATATTAAAATAGTCTGTTCCCTTGAGTTTTTTTTTTAAACTGTGCAAACAAGAAACATTCTTTTCAACGTATTAGCAGAATTACAAGAGACAGTATAATATACAATCCGTTATGGGTGCCAGGAAACCTCCATTACTTCTAAAAACAAATGATGCATCACAATGGAATTTATAACTATTAAAAGCATCAGAACTGATGCCACCTGTAACTTTTTTTTGCCAATGCATATTTTAAAAGGCAAACTGCCAAAGCTACTACCAGAAGAAATTAAACCAATCTGGTTCTGTTGAATCTATTAGTTTTAAAACATTACATTTTCTCTTTACACAACTAACAAAGATTTGCACAAGTGTTTACAATTAAAATATGAAACTAAATCCATCTATAAAAAGGGGGAAACTGACAAAAAACTTTAAATATTAGTTAGATCTAAGAGACAGCAATGACTTCACAATCACAATTTTATATATAATCATACAACACAACATTCAACAGTTACCTTAGCTACTCAAGCATATCTCCATCACCCCCCCCCCCCCAATATCAGTACTTATGAATAAATAGTTATTCGTTTGGAGGAAAGCAGTTCTCTTTTGGTGTGAGGTAAAATGTTAACTGCTGCCATTAAGCACATATTTCTGTTTACTGTACATAGTTAACAGGAGTGGCACATTTGAAATGTCTGTTATATCATCAACATCAAGTATGCTGCCTGTCTTTGGCCCTTGCTGTAGCCCAAAAACTCACCAGTATGAAAAATTATTTCCATTACACAGAGTACCCTATAAAGACCCAATAGGAATTTCATTGTGATTTTTTTATTGTCCACACACACCCCCCAATATGTCAAGAGACTTGAGAAATAGTTCTATATCTGCAGTACAATTGCAGTTCCCTTATATAAAATGCAATTGTAACAAACTTTTTAAGGGGGATGATGGGTGGGTGGGTAACCCGGACTGCAACAGTGAATACACTCGAACATCTACATTTATGGTAAGTGTACATAACTGTACTATGTTCTTAGTGTTTCACTGTTGCAGTCCTTACATTTGGGTAGAATCCCAAAGCTATGGATGGGAGGCTGGAACTAAAGAGCATTAGGAGTGGCTCCAAGTAGCAGCTTCTAGAATGTCTTTGGTTGGCACCCCTCGGAGAAAAGCTGCTGAGGTAGATGCAGCCCTGGTGGAATGTGACCAGATTCCCTTGGGCACAGGTTTACCATGATGCACATAGCAGAAACGAATGCAGTGGCTTATCCACTTTTCAAATAGTCTGCTTTGAAACAGCCTTCCCCTCTGATCCTGCAGCAAATGCTACCAGTAGCTGCTCAGACTTTTAGAGATTTGGTCCTGTTTAAGTAGAATCTTAGTTGTCTGTGCAAGTCCAAGGAATGCAGAATCCACTCCCCCTTGTTCTGCGGATTTGGGTGAAAAGTTGGCAGGTGAATAGTTTGGTTAAGAGCCACACTGGATACCACCTTAGGCATAAAGGAAGGATTGGTCCTGAGGGACACCCTGTCCGGGTAAAATGTAATAAAAGGCTCCACAGCCATGAGGGCCTGTTGTTCTGAAACCCTTCTTGCTGAAGTGGTTGCCAGAAGGAAAGCTGTTTTCCAAGATAAAAACTTATATCCTCAGTAGCTGCTGGTTCAAATGGAGGCAGGGTGAGCTTTTCCAACACAAAATGGAGGTCCCATGCAGGAGTTTGTGATCTTCTGGGGGGCCTTAAATTTTTGGCCCCTCTAAGATACTGTTTTAGCAGAGGATGAGAAAAGATGGGAGGCTCTGTGTTGTAATGAGCCGAGATGGCAGATGCATGGATTTTTATTGATGAAAAAGATAGGCCCCTGTCAAGCACCTCAGTCAAGTATTGTAAAATCTGAGGGATAGTTGGCTTTGCTGAGTCAGTCCCTTGTGCTTGGTTCCAAGCACAGAATATCTTCCACTTATCAGCATAAGATTTTCTAGTACTAGGTCTTCTGGCTTCCAAAATGACATCCATCATAGATTTACTGAGAGATGTTTGAATAATTACATGATCAGCCATACTGCCAGGTTCAGAGTTTGGAGCCGATTGTGCAGAATTTGATTGCTCTGCTGAGACAGTAGATGAGGTATTTGAGACAAGTACCAAATAGGGAGTTGAGACATATTCCTTAAAATTGGGTACCAGTGCTGGCGAGGCCAGTCTGGGGCAATTAGGATCATTTTTGGTTTTTACTGTCTGACTTTTAGTAAGACCTTGGGAAGAAGAGGCAGAGGAGGAAAGGCGTAGACTGATAGGATAGAGCATCCACTTTCCATGCTTGTCTGTGATAAGTCCTTGTGCAGAATTTGTCCAGGTGATGGGGAGAGGCAAATAGATCTTTGTCCGGACTCCATTTCTCTCTCTGTTATGCTGAAGACTTGTGGATCCAGTTTCCACTAGTGAGGGTTCATAAGACTTCTGCTTAGGTCGTCTGCCAGAGTATTTTGGTTTTCCTGGCAGGAATTGAGCTTGAAGATGATGTACTTGCAAGTCAAAGCTGTGTCCCACAATGCCATGGATAGCCTGCAAAGGGGGTAGGAATGTGTACCCCCCTGCTAGTTTATGTACCACATAACTATGGTGTTGTCCGTCTTTATCAGTAGTTGTCCTGGATGAAGTAAGTCCTTGAAGGCTGTCAGGGCATTCTGAACAGCTAACATCTCTTTCTGGTTGATATGCAGATGCATTTGTTTTGGGCTCCATATGCCCTAAATGCACCCCAAAGCATAGTCTAATGCGTCTGTAGTTAGCATTCGGGTGGCAGGGGTAGAGTGAAAGACCATCCCATATTCTGGTGACATGTCTCTGCCCACCAAAGAAACTCCTGTTGTAGGCAGGGAATGAGGAATCATGGTTTCCAAACTGTGACAATGCTGACTCCATAAACTTTTTAGATACCACTGTAGTTTCCTCATATGCAGTCTTGCATATGGAATTAGTAGACTGCAGGATGCCATGAACCCCAAAGCCTGCAGAATTTGTCTTGCAGCTAACTGGGTTTTCGTTGTCATCTGTTTGAAGTAAATAGTCAGTTGCCTTTGTTTGTCTGGTATAAGGTAAGCCATCTGGGCAGTTGTATTCAAGCTTGCTCCCAGGAATGTAATCTTTTGAGAGGGTACCAGTTGTGATTTATTTTCATTTATTGTGTACTCTAGGCATGTTATAAGCCTTTTTATAAATGCCAGATGTTGAAGAAAAATGTCCTTGTTTTCTGCTTGAATGAGATAGTCGTCCAAGTAAGTGTAGAGTTGTATGCTTCTTTGTCTGCAAAATGCAATTACAGGTGCCAAGCACTTTGTAAAGACCCTGGGCATAGTAGATAAGCCAAAGGGCAGTGCAGAGAAATGGCAATGCATAAAACCAGCCTTGAAGCGGCGGTATCTTCTGCACGATTCCCTTATTGGGATATGCAGGTATGCCTAAGTCGAGTCACTAGCCAAGCATTCTTGCCCTGCATGGGCAGAAGCTGTTGCAAAGTCAGCATTTTGAATTTTGGGATGTCCAAGAATGTGTTCAAAATCGATAAATCCAGTATTGGGCGCCAGGCATAGTCTTTTCTGGGTACCAAGAACAGTCTTGAGTAAAACCCTTGCCCTTTTTCCTGTTCTGGTACTGGTTGAATAGGCCCCATATTCATGAGGAACTTAACTTGTTTCTGTGCCTCTGCCCATTGATTTTTTTGGCAGATCTGGCCAACCATTTGGAATTGGCAAGGTATGGAAATGAAATCTGTATCCCTGGGATACTATGTTTAATGCCCATTTGTCCTGGGTTATTAACTGCCAATTCTGAGCATGAAGTGCTAATTTTCCCCCTAAGGGGGCTGCCAAAAGATAAGTGCTTGGTGATGGCAGAGGGAAGTCATAGAGACTGTTTACTGTAGGGTTGTGCTTTGTTACCTCCAGATTTGAAGGTAGAGGCACCCCATTGCTTTGACCTGTAAGAACCCTGTGATTGGTATCTAGAGCCTTTTGAGTGCCTGGATTTGCCCAGTGAGGCTCTGTCGGACATAGGAAAGTACCAGTTTTTTGTAGGCCAGTGTCTACTGAATCTTGGTGGCTGCACTTGTAAGAAGCCTTCTATAGTTTGCATAGACTTGGCTTTGTCTTCTATGTTCTTTAAAACCTCTTCTGCCTTATTTCTTTAAAACCTCTTCTGCCTCATTACCAAACAGAGTATCATGCTGTAAAGGTGCATCCAACAATTTGGCTTTAGCATGATCAGGCAGATTTTGCTCCTTGAGCCAGGCATGCCTTCTAATCACAGATCCAGTAACTGCGGCCCTGCAGGAGGCATCCAAGGAAATCAAAAACCACATTGCAGAGTACGATTTCCAACCTGGTTCTGCTGCAATAATTCCTGTAATTCTTTATTTTCCACACATTCAGAAAATCAACATAATTTTCTGTTTCAATAATCCCATAACATGCTGTTGATATTTAAGCATATGAAACTGGCAATTTAAAGCCCTAATTGCCAAGGTTGCAGACGTATAAACCTTCTTTCCCCCATCTATCCAGCACCTGGGAATCTCTATCAGAGGGGGTAGAATTCTTAGCTGTAGAGGCCTTTAACCTTTGGGACCCTGTGAGATAGTTTCAGTGTCAGCAGCAGGATAGCAGGATTTTTGAATAGAAATTTGTGGGAGTCAGGAGCCTTGTAATATGTCTGGCTTACTAGGAGCCAGAGGCAGGAAATCTGGAGCCATGCTTGATTCCAAAAGCAATCAACAATGTCTAATACAGGAGGTATGGCCAAAGGCCTATGCTGAGGAAGAAGGAACTCCCCAAGCCTCATTTTTGATTCTGAGAAATCCCGACTCCCTCAAGCCTCATTTTTGATTCTGAGAAATCCTGACTCTCCCAATGAAAATGTTCCCTCAAAGTATGCAAGGTTTCTCCAAAAGAATAATCTTCAGGAGGAGATGCAGATGGGATGGAGTCGTCTGCATCTGAATCCTCATAGGGTGGTATGGATTCTTCTGCATCTGAATCCTCATAGGGTGGTATAGAAAATTCCTGATCAGAAGAGGAATCAGAAGAAATAGAAACCTGATCTGAAGATTCATAAGCAGGGTCTTGTCTAGGCCTCTTATCAGGGGGGGTGGGGGTTGGGAACCCCTAATAAAGGTAATTAAATCTTCAGCCATTTTGATCATCTGTATTTTGGGCATAGAGGCCTGAGCACGTGGCTCATGCATCGTTTTTTTAGCCTTAGGAGTTGCTTTAGTCTTTGAAGCTGGCATAGGTTTTATATAGAAATACTGAGGCCTGAAAAAACCCATCCGAGGGAGAGACATCCGCAGGCACAATACTCTGAGAATCTCGTGGCATGCTGGACTCCACATGGGTCTCGGAAGAGGCCTGTGACTCTAACATAGCGGGCATCAGGGGCTGCGAAAGCACCGCACTGAGCACCAGTGACTGGCTTAGGAGAAGCTTTGTCGGTTTTGGACCTAGACAGTCTCTGTCCTTTTCTTTGCGTTTTTTTGTGAACTCCGGTAGTCTGATTGCTATCGGATGACATTTCAGGGTAGTTAAATCCGTTTCCAAAATATTTTGAAGCACCTCACTGAGCACCGGTGACTGGCTTAGGAGAAGCTTTGTCGGTTTTGGACCTTGACAGTCTGTCCTTTTCTTTGTGTTTTTGTGAAATCCGGTAGTCGGATTACTATCGGATGACATTTCAGGGTAGTTAAATCAGTTTCCAAAATATTTTGAAGCAAAGATATACCGACGCTCAATGGTGCGTTGGTTAAATCTAGCACAAAACCAACAGCAAGGCACATTATGATCTGGGCCTAGGCAAGGAATACAGTACAAATGGAAATCCTTATGAGGTATTTGCTTCCCACAAGTAATGCAATTATTAACTTTTACTAACAATCGGTAAGGAGCAAGAAGTTTCCCCAACGGGGTACTTGGCTTTAATAGAAGGCTTCAGTTCTGAAATTCAAATGCGGAAATTTATGAACTGCTTCTGCTTTGGGCACCGTGCGGCAAGAAAGACTAAAGAAAATGGCGTCGGCTGCATGTTTTATACCCCTGATGACCTGACGTCATGGAAGAGGAGACAGCAACCAACGCAGGATCCAAGACTTTGATATTCAGGCAGACTGAGGGCAACCTATCAGCAGATTAGTCAAATGTAATGACTGCAACAGTGAAACATTAAGAACATCTAGAAATTGTAAGTCACCTGCCAATAAAATAGATGTTTTGGCAGGCTTTTGGGTACAATAAAATAAAACAGTTTCTGAAGGTACAGAAAATGAGAGAAACTAATTCACTATGCAACTGCTTTCATGTGGTTTGAAGTGGAAAACACAATATTGTCTTAATATGTTACACAAGAAATTGTATCCAATTCTGCACAGCAGAGCTTGAGAAAAAAAAATTAAAATGGGAAATTCCCAGGTAGATCCAGATGTCTATCCAGTGGCAGAAAACTGTGCAGAACCTTGAAAGAAGCTAAATTACTCGACAGAGCTGCATAGCTTACACCTTTATTTATTAGTTACTATAAAACATAAAACAATGGAGAAAGCCTCTTCAAACACTGCTACTCAACCAGAACAAAAACTACAACCAAGCAGTGTACATTAAAAGTGTTTCTCTCTTTTAAGATGACAGTGCTTACTTTTACATGAAACATTGCTTATTTCCACTGTTCTCTTGTAACACAATCAAAAATAACGGATCCTTTTCACATTATTGCATTTAAGCTTAGTATTTCTGTGCAACAGTGCTCGTTTTCAGACAGCCATGGTATGAACACGGGGCATGGGGGGTTAGTGCAGGACCACAAACAGGTCATAAGTGACACCACAAATAGCATAACTTGAGGGCTTTTTTAAAAAAAAAAGTTAAGAAACAAGAGCAACCCCAGACTTCTGCTGGTAGAAAGCTAAAAGCACTGACCCAACACCAAAAGTCCAAAGTACTATCAGTTTAAACTGGTGCCAAAATCTTGTCAATGTGACTAGCAGGTGCCTTAGAGGAAGGCTTCTGAACAAAGTAATGTGGTCTATGTGCAGTACACTGAATGCAGAGACAACTCTGTAAGGAGAGTAAAGCCATCGCAAGTAAACAGTGCACAGCAGTGGTAAGATCACGGTTGGGTATCTTGTGCAATCCTTGCAATATTACTGGCTCTAGAGGACACCATAAAACATATGGTTACAGGCTGCATATAACTAGACTACCATACAGAGGAGGCAGAGCAGGGAAAAAGCTCTCTGGCCTTGTAGAAAACACCTAAAGGCTTGTGAAGCATCTTAATAAAAGATGGCTATACAAACATTGTAGGACAGTTCCCAGTCAAGAACAAGTCCCAGCCTTGTCCACTCTCAAAGCAGACATATAATCTCTACAGACAAACCGAAACAAAGATCTGTCTTCAGGGAGGGGTCCAAAGCTTGAGAATATGTCTCTGGATTTGATGAATACAGTAATGGACAAAACTAAGCTCTGCACACCTGGTCAACTGCCCTAGAGGCAATTCTTACTCTGCAATCTCATCATCCTAATGAGAAATGTGGCTTTACCACATAAAAAAAACATATCCAAATCAAGCATAGCAATAAAAAATATGTTTAGGACTGATCTTTGAGCAGCTCCAATCTATAAACCTTTAGGTATTTGTTTCAAGATTCCAAACTGAAGACTTCAGTGAATATACCTGGCATAAACAGGTTATGCAAAGATGTGCACAAGGCAGGAGTAAAACAATTACAATGGAAAAAAATTAGCCAAGTAATGTCATCAGAAAGAGGGAAAGTCCATATTAATACAGTTTCAAAGAACCTGTACAGAGGTCTAGAGAACACTATAAATACACACCATGACCCATGACTGTCTACTGATGAAATATACAAAGAACCTACTAGAACAGTGCAAAAACGTTGTTTCTTTTCGGCTTTTCCCAGTTAGGGGTCGCCACAGCGGAACTCCGGTCCGCTAATTATTGGTAGTCGATTTTTACATGCTGAGTTACCAGCCCTGATGCACAACCTTCAATGAAGGTACGCCCATTCACACATGTCTCCATGCAGAAGACACTAGCTGAGAATCGAACTGGACAGCGTCTTACTGGGAGGCGACAATGCTACCGCAGCACCACCAATGCAATAACAAAATCAAGAAATAATTTCATTACTATCACTGCACATACAACATGGACCTTTTCCAACAACATTACCCTACTCTAGTTATGCACAGTGGCAGGAAAGAAGTCAGAACAACGACCTATGAGCTAGAAAGTCATTCAGTATCAAGGCACCTGTGCCTTGACTGCCTCCATACCAGCGAGCCAAGGATGGGACCCTTCAACTTGATCCTAAGTCCAGAAAATCAGCAGTAGCAGAATAAAGCATAGCTTTGGGAAATGAAGCTATCTACATATATAGCCTATGCATGTCAGGTTAGACTGAGCCACAGCGGGACAGTGTAGGAACTGACCACATGCCACAGTCATTAAATCTGTGTGCTAAGCACTTGTATTTTTTCTATTGAAATGTACATCTCTCAGAGCTGTAAACAAGAAACATACCCTCATTTTTTTCTCCATAAAGGGACACACTGATATCCTCACAGCTCATGCTACTTAGAATATAAATTCACTGTGAAGGGGGGGTATGGTAAATGGACATCTGCAAGTCAAATTTCTATGCAAGAAAAGAAAGAACACATCACACCACAATGAGCTATGCAACATGCGACATTGTCATCATACATCTTTGCAATATATACTACATTTATATGCATCTCTTGCTGCGTCTTTTCCCAGTTAGGGGTCACCACAGCGGAACTCCAGTCCACTAATGACTGGCAGTAGATTTTTACATGCAGAGTTTCCAGCCCTGACGCACAACCTTCAACGAAGGTGAGCCCATTCACGCATGTCTCCACACAGAAGACGCTCTAGCTGAGAATCTAACCGGACAGCGTCTTACTGTGAGGTGACAACGCTACCGCAGCAATGCATCTCTAAAGCAAAAAAAAAATAATCATTAAAAGACAAATGGAGTGGTAGTTTTAAATCACATCCTTCATCTTTTGAACTGGATTCGAAGCCATTAAGAACTACAGCTCCCAAGCTCCATGCACTTACCAAGGACTTTTATAAAATGTACTAAAAGCCTAAGAACGTGTTCCTTCCTGTATTGCAGCTTCAGAACACCCATTGAAACACCACCTCTGGTTCATACAGGTAAGCAACTAAATAAATCAATAAGTTATTACAAACAACTCAACCAAAATATTTGTAAATAGAGTTCACAAGAATTTTTATTAATGGCTCAAAATATTTTTTATAGTTTTCCTTGGATGTGTTCTATTTCGACTTTAATCGTTATGGAACAAGAAAATGCCCTAGTATTTTATCATCAACACAGCCACTGCATTATACAAAGTACAACTAATTATGCCACTCAATTTAATCAAAGCAGTTTTCCTAATTGATATAATTAATATAACACAAAGGTATCCAAGTTAGGGGAAAAAATGGCCTTCAGAATCTGTAAAGAAGGATGGTCAGAATGTTGCGTCTTTTGGCTTATCCCGGTTAGGGGTCACCACAGCGGAACTCCGGTCCACTAATGTTTGGTTGTGGATTTTTACGTGCCGAGTTACCAGCCCTGACGCACAACCTTCAACGAAGGCACACCCATTCACGCAAGCCTCCACTACCACGGGTCAAAGAAGGATGGTCAGAATACGTGCTACAAAAGAGAACATCTATCTGTGAATGTTGAACATAACTCAACAATACAGCATTAAACCAGTACTTAAAAAAGTAAGTATAAGGCAATACTAAGAAATCATTCCAAAAATAGTAGACAAACAAGTTGCATTACAGTTAATTTCTCATCATGGCAAACCATGATTCACCACAAATGTTAAGTATTACAGAAAAAGAAAAGCCATGGTATTAAACTTATAACAACTTGAATGCATGTAATTCAGAAATTTATTTTGAGCAAGTACGGGGACTAAACATGGGCTTTTTTTCAGCCACAACCTAGTTAATAAAAGAAATAAATCAACACATTGAAAACATTAAACAAAAGCAAAACAGCACAGCTCATATGTATGCGTGTATAAATAAACAGATTATATAAAAGAAAATAGACAGACAATCGTGTACTCATTGATTCACTGCACATATTAAATATATTTTTTGTTCATTTCCAAGACAAAGCACACAGAGTATTGGTGTTCAAGAGACCGTAAGTTTATTGAAAATGAAAACAGAAAGATTTCCTGGTCTACAGAGAACAGCATGATCAAGACTGGAAGTACAATGCGCTAGTTGAGAGGTGTGGTCAGAAGCAGGAGAATATTAAACAGTACCTGCAGCAGGCTTCTTAAATTTATTTGTTGACATTTGATTAAATAAAGGCAGAAAAGGTTGAAGGGTCATACAAGTGAGAACTTCTATATTTAAATATGAAGATTCAGACAAAACTGAAACAAGGTGTTTATATTACTCTACAATTCTCCGAGCAGCAAGGCACCCTTTTTAAGCAAGATTTCAATTTATTTTGCTGCTAGTTATCCAAAGGTTTTGAATGCTGACAAAGTAGTAGTTGGAAGGGAGAAGTCTTACTCAAGTTAGGCTATATGATCACACAACGCTAGAGTGCCTTTAAGAAGAGCAGTACCCTAGGCCTAAGGAGAAATAGCATGCATTAAAGCTGCATTTCAAATTAATCTTCATTACTAGTATAATTAAACAGAATCTGTCGATTCTTGATGTAACACTGCTTGTATCCGTTCAAAAGAAGGTAAAAAGAAGGCTCTAATACAGGGCTCAGAGTACTTTGCTCAAGTGCAAAGCATCCCTCTCAGGTAGGCAAGCCAGACTCTGTACTGTACCCCTTAACATACTAGATATCTTCCCTTGGAAATGGGGACACAAACTACCACAAGCTGGTATTTTTGAGGGTTTTTTTCCCCCAATTTCAGTTAGTGTCACAAACATTAGATCTGCATCATAAATACCAGTTTTTCCATACAAACATATTTCAGGTGTATAACTTGTCCTTTAAGCCACATTCCATGAAGGTAAGTCAAAGAAAAACAAAAATCAGTTCACACAATCAGCTCTGAATAACCATTTTGGTCCAGGTACAGTCAAGGAACAGTTATTGGTCAAGAAAAAAATATTTCATTGCCAAAACTACCATTTTAAAATGCAGGATCAGGCATTTACCACCAAAGAAGTTAAGGTCAATGTCCTAAACAAAGCAGTCAGCTTTTAAACACAGGACTTGGAGTGTCACAAAAAGTTCAGTGAGGAAAAGGACAATAAAAAAGCATGTGCTTCCACATTCCCCTATCTGGGGTACAGCAGCTCTGGTGAATGATCCAACAAATAGGACTACTAACAGTTGTACGGTGCATAGCAGTGCAGTAACCTTAAGTTTTCCTCCCATAAAAGGGCTGAATGTTAATTAATTAATACATACCACATCCATGAACCCTCTATGTCTGGAAAGGTCTTATTTTATTTATTCACAGTGTTACTGAAACTTAAGTGTATGAGGCCACACCCCAATTTTTGTATGTCTAAGCACAACATTTTCTGTGTCTTTTACATAGTTGTGTGTTAGTATTAAGTTAATAGGTTTTAGGGGTGTTCTGTTTTTTTTTTTTTTTTTTTTTTTTTTTTTTTAAGGACTTTCACTACAACTGCATAAAAAAACAACCTCCTAAACAGTGTATGCATGTAACACAAAAGCTGGAACTAGACAAAAAAGGTGCACATAACAGGTGGTAATAATAACGTCATAACATAATGACAACACTTTTTATATTATCTGTAATTGTAAAATCTCACACATACATAAAAAAAAGAAACAATGAACTATTTTAAAAATACAGAGTGCAAATAGCTATGCTACAGAGACGCATTTGGAAAGAATTAAACATGTGAGGATGGTTATTCAGCAAAATACCTGGGACAAAGCAAAAGAGGAGTACTTAAATTAATTGCAAGAGGAGCGCCAATAGTGATAGAAGAGGATAAAAAAAAAAAAAAAAGATAATAATGGTAGATTTGTAGTACTAAGGAACTACTGGCTAGGGAGGGGGATTACACTGGCATGTATTTATATTCCTACCCAAAACTGCTATAATGGAGCTTAAGAAAGTTCTGGGAGAAATAACTCCAGGTTTTTTTTCAGCAGGAAATATTACTTACAGGTGGGGGCTGGAATCCGACTTGCAGCAGGAATGATGCATCTGAGGAGGACCAAAGGGGAAATTATAACAAAAGGAGGGTAGATTTTTTTTTAAGAACTGTATGAAAATATGGACATGAAAGATGCGAATTCAGTAGTAGGAGTTCAGACTGAATTTATACATTATTTCCCAAGATGCAAAGACTGGGCTAGGCTAGATAGAATATTTCACAGGAACATGTGCATTTAATTGGAAGTTTTGATATGCATCCAATAACCATTTCAGATCACACATTAATAATAACTAAAAAATGCAGGGTAATGATATAAAAATAAGAAACTGGTGCCTTCCCACCTATCCGTTAAAAAGATAGGAACTTAAGGAATAGGTAGTAGAAATTATTTGGGAATCAGTGAACACAGAAATTCCTTCTGAAAATATAGCTAGTAAGTGGGATAAAAATAAAGCGGAGTTTAAAAACTGGGTGGAAATAAATGAAAGAGCAACAAGAATTATTTAGAGAGACTGACAAATGTTAAAGTGTTGCAGAATAGGGGGACTCTCACAGAACAAGAAGGAGGAGCAGTAATGTTAAGCAGAAAATAGGATTACCTGAATAACATGCATGACTTTAGAAATGTTGCTGTTAAGCAACTATTTTTTGACAAAAATCAGAGCACAAAAACTTTTTTTCATTTGGTTAAGTTGTTGGATTATAAAAGGACTGTGGGCTCCCTTTGGAATTTATTTTGAAGAAGTCTCATCTAGAGCCAAATATCAACTGTTTTAATAAATTATTTTCTACATATTTTGGATATTCAATTTTGGTTTATTCGATACACCTGCTTCCACTTCAGATATGCTATATGGTTGGCTCATAGTTGCTTTGTATAATATAAAAAGGTACTTCAGATGCAAAATAACTTTATGCAGTTACCAGTGCAAACATAGAAAATATTTTGGCCTGAAATTTCAAGACATTTGTAATTTTTTAGGAAAACTGTTAAAGTAGACACTGTCCTATTTAAAGACAGACAGATGGTAACCCCAGTTCAACCACCCAAGAAAAGATGCCCAGCTCCTGCATGTATTGTTCCCAAACTCTACAGTGAGCCAAGAAAAACTACTACAAGTAGATTGCATACTGTACACTTATGTCTGAATGAGCTCTAGCTGTACACTGTATCACTCTAAACATACAGGATTAAATCAGCATTGATAGCTTGCCCAAAATAAAGGTACTCTATTCGGTCTTGCCCAATTAACAGACTAAATAAAGATCTAAATGCCCCATAGCGGTCATTTACCTTGTATGATGGATCACACTTTTCCAGTGTCCGCTCCTTCACTGCCCTGTTAAAAAGGTATTCCTGATTTCAACCATAAAGAAATGTACATATTGTTCAAATTCCAAATGGAGCAGCTGCAATCAACTCCACAGCATCCCCTTTCTACACCCATCTGCCCAACATTGTAAGAACATCCCTCATACTTTCAAAGTGATGCCTCTACCAATCATTAGCAGAGAACTGCATGTTAATTCTGAGCATTCTTCGATAAAAGAGCTCTAAACTTAGCCAGGCTACAAAATTAGAACTCAAGCTGCCCATGTATCACTTGGCCACAGAAGCTCCTGCGATAAAGAGCTCTAAACTTAGCCAGGCTACAAAATTAGAACTCAAGCTGCCCATGTATCATTTGGCCACAGAAGCTCCTGCCCCTCCTAGCATGGTAGGTAGAGAGAGAGATTGCAATTTATACTGAACACCTCCTCTTACATCTCTCAGCCACACCATATAACATGCATTACCACTCATTGCACCACTTAGGATCATTTCGACATTCCTCCTGAAGTCCTATTCATTAAATCACAACACACATTTTAAGCCTCTCAGACCCTCCAGTGAACTCTCTTATGCCCACAAACACACCCATACAGCCTGCTTTTCCACCATAGCAAACAATTTTTAAAGTTGAGAATAACTAGGTTGTAATGGACTTCAGACAACCAACAAAATAGCCAATTCTCAACCAACTAGTTCTTTCATCCTCCTCCTGTATGCTGTGCAAGTCATCTACTTTGCCCAGTGTTTCTGGATCTCTCTCCTAAAAACAGGAATCAGTCTTATACACCTTAACCATTTAAGAAAGAATAAACACTCAGCACACAAGCCCAGTTCTCGTAGGCCGCAGTGATGCAGCGATTAGTGTTGTCGCTTCACAGCAAGAGGTTCTCCCGTTCGATTCTTGACTAGAGCGCCTTCTGTGTGGAGTCTGCAAGTCCTCCCCATGGTCAAGTGACATTAAAGACATGCAGGTAGGTGTGTGTGTGAATGGGTGTGCCGCCTTTGAAGGTTGGGTGACCCCTAACTGGGAAAAGCCAAAAGACATTACTTTTTTACACAAGCCCAGTTCTACGCTAGTTTCAATATCACATTTGGAAGGAAAACTCTCACACCATCTCTACGGCACAGCAGTTGGGCTTTTGTGATGAAAATTTGACAAACTGACAGCACAGCAAACACCTATCACTGACTGGGCAAGGCAAAGTATTTAAGATCTGTGGAAAGTACTTGTCGCTATTCCGGTCAGGATAAAACAGATGAACGGATGTGGGTTCAGATCAAACAGCTTTATTATATAAAAACTCATCAGGATTGAGGCTTAGGAACTTAAACTTAGATAAACTTATAAACAGATTGACTACTGCACTCATACATGTTAACACTTATGGCCGTTCACTCAAAATGGCACTACTGCCTGCACGTGCTCTCTATAAGCATGTGCCCTCATTTTGAAATGCTTCACAACACACACTGATCTACACCCACTCTTAAGAAATGTCATGCACAGTAATAATGACAACAATCATTGACATGCAATTGTACAGAAATAATCCTTTGACATAATTCATTCTATATAATCGCATAAGTGAAACAATCATGTCCAGGTTGCCATGTATTTTACACTAGGTCTGGAAATATGGCCGGATCGTGTGACATAAAAATTAGGACTGGGTTTAGCAACACGGACTGTCTTTAATGTTCGACTTCAGGGTCATCATCAGGAATGGGAATAGGTACTGAGACATGTCCTTCAACAGGAACATTGTCTGGATTGCTCTGAGATCTAGAGTTTGTATCACAGGTACGACACTGCAATATTGATTCAGACACTGGAAGAAAATGTCTGATTTCTTCTGTATTCTGTACCCTCAGATTCTACCAAGATCTCGGCTTGGCATATTCACCGCTCACTTGACCAATTAGATCAGAACTTTTCGCCACTTGCATCCTCACCATCTCTCCTTTCAATGGATGAAGAAATCTATTTTATCACAGTTGGACTTCTGGAATAAATGCTTTTTGAATAGTTGGGCTTTGATTGCTCTGGTGTTTTTAGCATTAAGCACCAAACTGGAACTGATGGGCAAGGTTGCGTGTTTGCCTAGATAGAAGTATCTCAGCAGGTGAGCCAAGTAAATTCTCATGGGGTATATTTCTGAGATTAAGCAAATTCAAGAAAACATTGGTATTGTCATACTTTGACCTCTCTAGTAAATTGCTTTGCACTGCACATTCAGCCAGGTCATTTGACTGTTTTTGCTCAGGACTACTGGTAACAAGGATAAAGTCCCATTCGTTTGCAAATTTCTGAAATTAACTGACTGGTAAACTGGGCACCATTGTCAGAAATAATGGTGTGGACTACCATAGACTGAGAAATGACATTTCAACTTAGTAAGAACAGCACTAGACATTAGGTTAGGTAGCAGATCAATTCTCGAACCAATTTGAATAAGAATACACCAACACTAAAGTAATGTTGACTATTCCACTCGAATGTGTGTCAATGGCTATTGTTGACCAAGGTTGTTCAGGAATCCTGTTCAACTGAAGCAGTTCTGTTTGCAAATGCGGTTAAGTGGTACTGCATACTGAACAAGATGAAAGTACTTGGATACCTTTTGACAGAGAATGCCAAAATACTAGTCCTCTCACCCTTCTTTTGGTAGTTTCAAAACCTGGGTGGCCACGATATAAAATCTGGCTGTACTAGTGTTGTAAGGAAGTAGGAATGACAACTTTAGGACCATTGAAAATTATACCAACTTCCATCAACATCCCATCTCTGTTACAAAAATAAGGATGCACTTCTGTTGGTACACAAGATTGCTTTGATGGCCATCCAACATTGATGAAGTGGTTGAGCTTTTGCAAAATTGGATCAGTCTTTGTATGATCTCTTAGCTCATCAAGTCTTGTGGTAGACAAATTATGCACTTCCATGACACTGAAGTCAAAATTCTCTGCATCAAGCTTTTCTGCGGTATTTCTGAGCGATCTGGATGAGGCATCAGCCAGATAAAGAAGTTTGCCTTTTGTAGACCATTTTGAAGTTGTACTTTTGTAATTGGAGCATCATTCTTTGTAGTCTTGCTGGAGCTGTATGCATAGGCTTCCTTAAAATAGTGATTAGAGATTGATGATCAGTCTCAATCTGGATAACTCGGCCATAATATAAATCGTGGAACTTCAAACATGCGAACACAATTACAAAAAGTTCCTTCTCAATCTGAGCATACTGCATTTCAGTTTGGTTCAGTTTGGGTAAGAGTTCTAGACACACAGGCTACTGGTCTGCCCTCTTGAAGAAAAACTGCACCAAGATCGAACTTTGAAGCATCGCAGGAAAGAATTACTGATTTGTGGACGTCATAGTATCTTAACATTGGTGGACTGGTAATTTTCTGTTTCAGGTCATCAAATGTTCTCTGGTATTATTGCAGCCATGACCAGGTAACATTTGTGCAGGTCAGCTCTCTTAAGAGTGCTGATAATTCACTGAAGTCCGATATAAACATGCCCAAATACTTAAACATACCAAGAAAACGCTGTACGGCTTGGACATTGTCTGGAGCTGGCATCTCAAGAATAGCTGCTAGTTTGGAAGGATCTGGTCATAAGCCTGAACTGATAAACAAATGACTGACCTAAGTAACTTCTGGCAGCCTGAATTATAATTTCAGAGGATTGGGCTTTAGATTCACTTCATGTGCTCTTTCCAGAACTTTCCTGAGGTTTCGGTCATGCTCCGCTTCACCATTGCCTCCAGCTTGTAAATCATCTACTATTATAGGACACGGATAGCCTGAAAACATTTGCTCCACTGCACACTGAAAGACTTCACTGGCAGAAATTATTCCAAAAAGGCATTCTGAGAAATCTGTATCTACCAAATGGTGTACTGAATGTAGTCAGTAGTGAAGATTTGCGATCAAGCATTACTTGCCAAAATGAACTCTCTGCATCTAAGACAGAGAAAACAGTGGCATTTGGCATGAGGGTAACAACTTCCTGAAACCATACGCATAGGATGGTGGAGTCTCTTTAAATGCTTTGTTTAAGCCTCTTGGGTCAATACATATTCTGATTTCATCTGAGCAACTATCATGGAAGACACCCATTCAGTTAGTTCAGTAACTGGACAAATCACACCTTGCTGCATCATTTTATCTAAATGGACTTTGACTGTCCTGCATAGCCATCAGAACCCTTCTCGCTGTTCTGACCACTGGACTGACCTCTGGGTCTAATTTACTGGAAGTTTACCTGGCTTATCTTAGAAAATATCAGTATACTCTGAAAATAGCATCGGTGAAACTGGAACTAGGACATGTGCTTACATGGACTTCTTTGGTAAAAGAAAGCAGTTTCATTTTTAAACCATCTCAGAGACCTACTAATGACTGTACAGGTCTTTTGACTACATAAAATTGCAAGCAGTAACTGTGCTGAACAGAACAAAAGCAGTACTGAGCCTTTGGTCTGACTCTTTACCTTCATAAGCAACAAGCTTCACAAAATTGGCCAAATTAAGTTGTTCACCAGCTCTTACTCCAGCAAATGTTTCTGCTGACATAACACTGCACTTTGAGCCAGTGTTCACTTTAAGTTCTGTGGGTTTACCATTAATCAGGACAGACTCACCCCATATCAATACAACAACCAGTGAAAATGTAACGTGCCCAGGAGCAACAGAGATTATAGATACTCCACCCCCTAATCAGGAAGGCTTACAGCAACCTGGTTTTATGAATGAAGCAAGACCTAAAATAACCATAGCCATGACACCACAAGGTTTTTTACCTCTACCCGTGCAGTATCGCCACCAGAACAGGACGAGATCGAACAGCAGAGGGAGAAGAGGAAAATTTCGGAGGAAGAAGAAGGCAGCGCAACTGAATCTAGTCATTTTCTTACAGATAGTGAACGCAGTTTGTTAAATAAGGGACTTTCATTTGTTCCTTCTCAGGGTAGCAAGTTAGCAGAGCTGTTAACAGACCTGCGAGTGTTTGCGAGAACAGTAACCCTGAAAATTATGTTTAAAGATGCTTCAATTGGTTATGATGCCTATAATGATGAATGTTTTAAGAAAAAAATTTTGTACCAGAAATCTTGCTAAATGTTAGCTGTTTTGTACAGATGTGTGAAAATGATTTTTATAGACATTTCACAGAAGCAGCAAAAGGTAAAAAATGTGGAAACATTTTTTACAATCTTAATAGTGACGAACATCAAGCATTACTGAACTTAACTAAAGATTCATCATTACCTATAAGACCTGCTGATAAGGGAGGGGGGGTTGTCCTGTTACATACCCCCTTCTATGAGGAATTAATGCTGAAAATGCTAAGTGATGATGAAAAATATGAAAGAATTGATGATTATAAACTGAAAAAGATTATAAATACAGTTCATGAAACGCTTTATGATTTACTTATGTGCAGGCAAATAACTAAACAATTATATGATTATTTCTTGATAGATATACCTACCATTCCAAATATAAAAGGACTCCCCAAAATACACAAGGCAGAATATCCCCCACCCATGCGACCGATAGTGGCAGGAGAAAAATGGGCTACTGAACATATCTCTAGCTACTTGGAATCTAAATTAGGACCCATTGTGAGACTGATACCTACCATTTTGAGAGATACTTACTCACTATTAAGTGAAATTGAGCATTTAGAAAAAGGAAAAGATATACAGTCTACTCTGGTACTAGCATCGTTAGATGTTAAAAATTTATTTACAATCATACCTAACGACTATGGTGTAGAGGCAGTAAGAGAGATACTACTTTATGACAAATCTCTACATAAGGATACACAATTATTAATATGTACCTTATTGGATCTGGTCCTAAATAATAATGTTTTTTATTTCAAGATAAACCCTACATACAAACATGGGGTGTAGCTATGGGTACCCCATGCGCAAATTCATATGCGAACCTTGTAATGTATTATTGGGAATCCAAACATCTGATTAATAGTGAGTATATGAAGGACATCATATTATATAGACGCTTTGCAGATGATGTTCTTATTTTGTGGAAGGGAGAGCAGTCTGCATTAGAGGACTTGGTTATCTATCTAGAAACAACTACAGATTTTTTAAGGTTTACTTTAGATTATTCACTAACAAAAATTGACTTTTTAGACATCTCTATTTTGAAGGTTGGTGAAGATTCCCTTGCTACAAAATTGTTTAGAAAACCCCGTTGGAAAAATGCTATTTTACAATACAAAAGCATGCATCCTAGGTTTATTTTTCCTAACATAGTAAATAATCAGGAAAAACAGGATCATCAGGCTATGTGCTGAGACATCTGAAAGAAATAAACAGCTAAACATTTTAAACAAGTTATTCACTGATAGAGGTTATCCATCGAGCCTCACAAAAGACCTCAGTGATAGACATCATCCCGAGGTTACTAAAGCTACTTATAATAATAGAGGCTACAGAGTTAAGAGGGTATATAATAAGGCTTTGCAATTGGGCGGCCACGGTGGTGCAGTGGTTAGCATTGCAGAAGAAGAAGAAGAATAATAAGGCTTTGCAATGTTTTCCAAATAGCAAAATGAATATGGTACCTTTTACTACCAGGTATACAAATGATAATTGTAATATTGTAGAGATTATAAAGAAGAATTGGGATATTTTAACAATAGATACTGAATTGAGAAAATTAATAGGTTCAACACCACAGTTCAGATATAGAAACAGTAAGAACCTGAAGTGTTGGTTGTGTATTGATAAGAAAATCAGTAGGCCTTTGAAAAATGGAGGGACTAGAACCCTGGTGGGAACTTGGCCATGTAAGAAATGTATTATGTGTAAGTTAATTACAACAGAGAAGGAATTCATAGTACCAACTTTGAATTATACACAGATCCACCCTATATGCCACATGCAATACTACAAATTTGATTTATCTGGCTACCTGCACCAAATGCCGAGCGTATTATGTAGGGTTAACCTCTAGGAGATTGAGGGACCGTATATACAATCATATATATGAAATCAGGAAAATTACCCTAACTAATGCATTAGCTAGGCATATCAATATATATCATGACCATAGTTTTAATTTTAGGGTTTTACAAGTAGTAAAATCAACTATGAGAGGTGGAGATAATATGAACTTTTTAGAGAAAATTGAGCTAGAATGGATTTTCAGGTTGCGGGCACATATAGAACCTGGGCTTAACACTGCTATTAGCATTAAACCTATATTAGAAGCACGTAGATAAAATGAGTCATAAGAAATAATGAATAAGTTGATTATTATTAAATTATATAATTTAATTTTGTTAATAACAAACTTGTTGCGGATCAATTTTAATTGATCAAATATTTGGAGTTTCAGTTATTAGTCATAGTTCATTATGAATTATTTTTCGATCATCTTATGTATATACATTTCAATTATTGTAGATAACCATTTTGATATTATATATTTTCGTATATACCGTTCTTATATTTTATATACAGTTAGTGGTGACTCCATATTAGCCACCATGACATACCTGTGGTTTAAGAGATGTTGATTTATAGAATTAATTATATTTAATTCATTATTTATTTTATTATATCTTATGTTATTCTAATGCTGTATTATTTAATATAACTCAACAAATATACATTTTCTTATTATAATACTCTTTTTATATAGTTATGGCATCATATCTGGTGCAATACACCTTTTAGCATTATTTTCATAAGAATTTGTTGCCCATGTTAGCATTTTTATAGTCTATGGAAATTGTTTAAGAACTGAAGGTAGAATTAACGTTCTGTCTTTTTAAAGTTGAGCAGCGTGATTAATTATTTAATTGAATTATGAAGTTAATTGAATCAGCAGTCAGTATTTGAATTTGTATATAAGCCAAGGGGTTTCAATATTTTGTTATAACCTGATGAAGTATACTTGGAGTATGTGAAAGCGCTAGTTTTTTATTCCAGTTTTGTGCAATAAAAGCCTTCTATATTTTTATATATCGTGGTGGATTCTTTTGGTTTCGCAAGATACTATTTTGTTCTATACAAGTGGAATCCTTTGGATGGTAACTGTCTGCTTCATACTAATATTAATCAGGACAGTACAAACTTTTTTGCCAACAAATCTACTGCATTAACCTTTAACAACCACAGATACACCATCTACACAAAGTAGATTTGCAGCTTTCTATATGATCAACTTGCTTTTGAGTGACCTTTCTTAATAAATGAATGAGGCTTGCTTGATTTACAAAGCTTTTAAAAGTGGTTCTATTTCTTAGACTTGACATTTTTGATCAAATGCCAAGCACTTTTCTCTTTTGGACTCGTGACTGGCACCACAATTACGACAGTTAACAATGAGACTCACCCTTGTAATGCACTGAGCATGTCCATTTTACTGAGCTAGTCTTAGAATTTGCTGGAAAAAGACAGGCTCTCCCTGGAATCTGGCAGGGGCTGCAGCCGCCATGTGCTTAGGCTTGCTTCCATTAGCCACATGCTGCATGCTCTCTAAGTTTGCTCTAGAGGCTGCTGAAACTATGCTCTTATCACTTGCAAGCATGTTTGTGTGCCTGTATGTAAGCACATGTATTTGACAAATCTCTATGGGTTTTGGTCAATGTTAAATCACTGTCTCTAAGCAAAACCTCTCACTGCAACACTATTAACACCACACACAAGCCTGTCCTTTATCAACTCATCGTTCAAATCACCAAATCCGCATGTTTTAGCCTTGTTTCTCAAGTCAGTAATGCAAGAAGTTGCAAAAGTTTCTCTTGGCTTTTGGTCTCTTGTATAAAATAAGTGCCTTTCCAATTTGTCTGGGGGTTACACATTTCTCAAAATTTACATTTAAAGCACTTAGGGTCCTCCCTTGACTCAGTTTCTCCTGCATATACTGCTGGTGCATACATAAATGAACACTCTTTCAATGGCTTCTAACCCCACTAGATTAATTAGAATGAATGCCCTCGTATGTGCATCTTTATCATAAAAAGCTGCTTGTTTGAAAATATATTCCTGCTCAAATACTCTCCAGTTTTCTGCAATAGTATTATCAAACACAAGTGGACTGGGTCTGTGAAATACCTCTGCCATGCCAACACAAAGTAATAAAGACCCTTGGAGTTCTATACGAACACACACTCATATGTTAGAAATTTATGCCAGAAACTTGTAATTATGCTCAACAGCACAATAGACTCTTCAAAATAATTGCACTTTGTGAAATAAGTTTCCTTAGCACAAGAACACTTTGAAATCACTGTACTTTGTGAAGCCAATCAATGTAACACTTCAAATGCCTGCAGTTTGCGAATGAACTGTACTTTGCACTTCGAAATACTTGTACTGTAATGAAGCACACACTGCAAACCCTTTTTTAACACTCCAAGATACTTTGAACAACTCTAGTTATACTTTTAATAGCTTTTGTCAATGTGAAATAGTAGCTCATATCAAAAAACATGGTCATTTACTAAAATGCAGTTGCTTTGCTTTTCCATGCTCATTTTGCCCTTTTGTTGTACTCATGCTAGTTTGACTTTTATCATGCGTGTTATGCTTTTCATGGGCATGTTTTACTTTTTACATGTTCGTTATGCAAATCAGAAGTAGTTCTGAACGCTCTCATAAGTATTTCAAATAATTTTATCAAATATCGTGGTTTTGAACGTTAAATCAATAATGCATTTTGTGCTTTTTGTTCCATTAATAATGTGTTTTGTGCTTTGCAAATGCTTTGTATAGTTTTCTTTACTAAATAAATTATCTATGCGAGTTTTAATTACCTGAAATTAATTTCTAACCTTTTTTCAATCACTTGAGCAGGTTGAGATGAATCATTCCTCTATATACCTCCATTTCTAACAGGGCACCTCATGGCTTGACTTATGGCATCTTGTTGCTCACACATCCTGTTTCTGACACCATGTCATTCAGATACACCACTCCTGGTACCGTGTTAGTCAGACATCCCACTTCCGACACCATGTCACTCATCTGGTCAGGATAAAACAGACGAACGGTTGTGGGTTCAGTTCAAACAGCTTTATTACATACAAGCACATCAGGACGGAGACTTAGTAAACTTATAAATAGACCAACTACTGCACTCATACATGTTAACACACTGGCTGTTCACTCAAAATGGCACTGCTGCTTGCATGAGCTCTGCATTTATATGCTCGTGCCCTCATTTTGAAATGCTTCTTAAACTCCCAACGCACACACTGATCTACAGTACTCTTCCTTCTTCTGGGGAACACTGGTCTTGGATTCGCATGATGGATATCTGACTGATCAAGAGGCAGCAACCACCACAACCGGTCTGTTTTAAAGAAGCAGGGAAAGTTAGTGTCTGCAATATTTTCATCTCTCAGAGTTCTGTTTCTCAAGGTGAAAAATGAATTTAAATTTGCCAGTACCCTACACTACCTAAAATAAATAAATAAATGAATAAAATAAATGTCTGATACCAGCATGGTTGCTAAATTTATGAAAATAATGAACTTTATGAAATCTCTTCCAGGGTCACAGAATCACCTGGGGTGAAAAGTGAGCTTGCCCCTTACTTTTCAGTAAAGGTATACCCAGTTAGTATGTCTGGAGTTGCAGTTTTTAAACACTACCAGTGTGTGAAATACTAGGTTGACATACATCATACCACTAATTCTGCTCTATTCTTAAAAACAGTAGCCTACTCATTAACTATATATACTGCCTTGCTACCTAGGTCCCCTTGCACACACAAGGTAGCTCAAAGTTAAATACGTCTTACTGTCTGCAAATTATAAAACACCCACAAGACTGACTTCAAAACTAGCTCAGGATCTTTGGATCTATAAATGTCTTGCTCACAACTAACAACAAATAAAAGAACATTATGAGAATCAATCCCTTGAAGTGCACAATACACAGAGCTGCAGCTCGCTACTTTATGTACTAAGCTATATGAAAGCTGGAAAGAGGTACAGTAGACTCCCTCGTATCCAGCCTCCTCTTTAACCAGCCATCAAATTTCTGCCGTAAACCTAGCAAAAGACAACAGGGAAGAACACATCCACCTCCGCCGGTCTAAATGATGACAACCATTTGTGTTTTAGACTTCACTTCATATTCATTAGAAAAATGCATACTAACACAAATCCTGTTATTCTAGCTGATTTATAACTTAAAAATATTATTTTTATGCTTTTTCTGATTAACCAGCCATTTGTTTACCCAGCCTAAGGCCTGGTTCCTGGCAAGACCAGATAAGAGGGAGTCTACTGTAACTACATATTCCAGGCACAGCCAAATATAATCTAGACAAATGGAAAAGTATGGTAAAGTCAGTCAAATACTGTGACTTGAGTTTACATGACATTCTCAGTTTTCAAATACTGTAGGAGTCTGGGCACAGGACGCTCCAATAAATCAAATGAATGGCAGCACTCAGGGTTCTACAAACTGCCACACATGTGAAACATTTGAATACCCGCATGACAATGGGCTGGGATAGAGGGCATACAAATCCCAAGAAATAATTACAAAGAAATACAGAAAAACACATCAAAAGTGATGAAAGAAGCAATGCTGCCTTTGTATATTATATAAAAGCAGAAGTAGTAGGAAAGAGCCATACATTTTTATTGCAGGCAAGATATCCCCCTTACAGTTTGACAAATACATTTCTGTTAAATCTCATAAATCCAGTTTTTATTTAATTTTATAATACTGATTAACCTCAAAGATGTTTGTGAAATTCTGAGACTAAGAAACCCTGTTGCCTGACCACAACCATTGCCAGTATAGCATTGTTGCATGAACCCATATAAAAACTGCATACAAGAGCATTATATTATTATCAGCACAGTAAATTCTAAGGCAAATTCTCAAAGCTATTCCCACAGCTAGGCTAGAAATGACAACTGCCTCACAAAAATGTGCCATAGTGTTACACCCAAAAGGTGCAAACTTATGGAACCTAAACACAATGTGCCAAAGTGGTAATGTATACAGGGAAACAAAGTAGTAAGGCACACAAAACCAAATGTACTGCCATAAATCAAAGACACTTTATCTTGAAAAAGCCTGGCATAAAATCCAAGGGCACAACAACTGACAAGGAATGTACAGAGACTTGTTGCGCATACAGAGATGCAACAGAAACTGAGGCAAGCAAAGTGAACTGAAAATGACATTCCATGATTCACTTCAGGGATTTAGTACAGCATACCAGAGATAAGCAACTGTGACATTCCATGCCTGGATGGACTGCCATTATTACAGTGCACATGGTTCTTCAGCATTCTGAACAAACGACTTAGGAGAATATGGTCACAGACACTGAGCAGTGTCATGTATTACAGATGCTACATACATATTCAACTTAACAACAGTGTCCCTGCTTACCAAGACATGGCAGTAACTACAAATTCAATCCAAGCAGAGGTGTACTGCTCAGCTGGCTTATCTATATCATGATCTATTATGCAGACTCTATCATTCCAAGACAGCATGTCCCCTGACACAGCTGCAAAGGCTGTGGTAGCTATGACCCACAAAGCAAGCAGTGGGGGCATGAACCCCATCACTCCAACTACCAACAGTAAATTTCATTCTGACAGGCTTCAACCTTCTAGCCGAAAAACACAACTGTATCAAAAAACTATATTTTGTTACTTCTTAAAACTATGAAACAATACATAAATGGAATGTCTACTTGCACCCACTCACCCGATAACCCATGCCAGCATCATTTCCTGCTGCCTTATACAGTCAGCACTGTAGAAGGTTCACACGGTCACAAAGTCAGCTGATTGTCCTATCAGAAGAAGATGGCCACCCCACCTTTGAGCTGGCCAACTCAAGGAATGGCCATTTATAATATTTAGTACCACATAGTAAGTACTACGTGATTCTACTGAAGCATGCAGTCATGATAATGAACATATGTGTATGTATGTATTTATAGGTCCTGGTCTTATCGAAAGTACATTTTATCAATCGAAAATGCACTTTTGCTGAAAGCTATTTGGCTCCCTGGGTTTACTGGCCTGATATATATATTTCATTCCATAAAATAAGACACCCTATAGCTAACTGGAATTGCCTGCTATAAGTGTACCAACTTCCGTCCTTTTTTAAACATACAAAAAGTTTTAGTGGAATATCACAGACAGATCAAAAGCATATTGGGTGTAAGGTTTTTTTTTTTTCTTCATTACAAAAAGCCACCTCTCAGCCAAGTCCTATTCCTGGATAAATAAGTTGCAGAAGGCAGATGTTTAAATGTTTGCTAACAATCCTTGGTCTACAGTAATTCTGAGGAAAAAGAAAACTGATAAAAAGGAGATACTACTGATATGTTAACCTTCATAATAATTCAAAATCCTTAGAGACTACTCAGCTACAAAAAAAAAAAAGTCAAAATCTTCTGTCATCCTCAAGGAATGTCCTTAACTACCACTTCCTGTATTGCCAAAAGCTAGCAAAAGTAACCAAAGAAATGGTAATGTAGTTAATGCTTGTTGGAAATGTCTGTTTTCTATGAAGAACAAATTTAACAGTTTAATGCATTGAGTAAGGAGCACTGGCTTCTGCCTCAGTACTTGTGACTCCTAAACACATCAAGATATATATATATATATATATATATATATATATATATATATTTTTTTTTTTAAATCAAATCCATGTGATAAAGTGATAGAAGCAAAAATGCTCCCAAATTATTGAAAATGCATTTCTGTTAATTCTACCTGGCTATTAGAATACTACTGGGTGTGACGGTCAATGTCAAGAAAATTCCAGATGTGAAAGATTTGGCTGGGCAGGCATCGTCTTCCCTTTCTTCTTTGTTAACTGACAGCGGGAGAATTTAAATTCAATTCCCATGAAAATATGTGCCATCAAGCATAGCTGTCTACATTCTATCTCCAAAACGTGGAACACTGATCCTCACAATGAGCATCAAATGGACAAAATATGGGAGCTTTAAGTAGGAAGCTCACAGCATTGTTAATTCATATGATTTAAATATGACTTACCAAGGATATTTGTTAAAATTCTTAATGAATATTTGATAAACCCTTTTATTAAAGAACCATGCGAAACATGGAACTTAAAACTCTGTGTGAGGAAAGTTCGTCATAATAAGGTATGTGCCCAATGATCATGGTTTGTGTAACTGATACTCAAACACAACTGATACAGGCTACCAAAGAAAATGCGATTACATAAACTAAATATTCTGTTTTGAGTGGTGAGAGTAACTAGGTCAAAAGTACACAAGCATTTGGGCAAGGACTCAATAGAAATAAGAATGACGGCTATTCTAATAGAACAACACACGACTTAAGGACTAGGGCTGATAAAGAGGGCTTGTGTATAACTGACTTTTTAAATTGATACTGTTGTACAATCCAAATTGCAAATTGAAAACTTTGCTTTCACTAGAGCTACTATGGAATATTTCAGTGTATAAAATGTCAGAATGATACAAAATAAGGGTGTGTGTGTGTGGGGGGTTATGTGAATCTCGAGATTAACATTCCCAAACAGCAATGCTCTTTCCGTCCCAAAGGTTTGTGGAGGTACAGACGAAGGGAACGTTATCTGCTGATTTTCCAACCCTACTGAGTTTTGCATACAGTTGCAGCATTCCGGTTACCTGAGGTATACAGTGATACGTTATCAAAAGCAGCCTTTGCCAGTGTCCACCCATCGGGACAAGGGCTACACACTGTCGCTCGCTGTGGAAACGCATTAACATTGTAACTCAGTGCAAAAGAGAAACGCCCGATACGATGCAGCACACCGGACCACCCTCCCACAGCAGCAAGTCTCAAGTTCGATATTTAATTCGACAATGTTACAAACATTCACTGGCCACAGCTTACCCGTGAGATTGCCAAAGGCTGCTCGAAATCCTTTCCACCGACTAATCGGAATCCCCACGGTGCAGGACCCTGTAAGACTACTTTTTTTAATGACATAGCTTACGGACTTTATAACAAAATAAAAACACAAGCAAACGTATCTGTCTGCAACACCAGACTGGAGAGTCTTGAACCTGGAGCCTCTGACTGTAATGCTGTACACAGCCCTGTACGATCAGTGAGATAACGAACACCTTCAAAAAATAGCACACTCCACTACTTTCCCTTCTCAGCTTCGAACCTCCCTCTGGTTTGCATGACACTCCCAGTGCCTGTAGGGCCGGTCTTTCACAGACTACGTCATCTCCTTGACGCAGCTGTTCCCGAACCTTGTATGGTTTGGGGCAGTGTGGAAATGTAAATGTTACACATTCATTTGCTGCGTCTCTTTTCCCCCTGCATTCCTGTTTTCCATAGACGCCGCTATACTAACAACAGCACGTCCCTACTCGTATTGAAGTTACAGCCGGGGTGTATCATTTTTTATATACCTAAAAATAAACTTCGTTTTGTGATGCGATCTCAGGGTGGTCTCTTCTTTTATCACACGTGTAAGAACGATGTGCGTACTCTTAGGTACGTACAATCATCCCAAACTATTGAAGTTTGTTTTGTAATTCAGGGGTGTAGGCAGAAAATTCCATTCTTTACTCACCAAATCTTATTGCCCCCCTCAGCCCACCTGGCATTAAAAAAATGGGACATATCTTTCAAAATGTTGCTCCCCACCCCAGCAATTAATACATGTGCACATCGTTGTCAGAGGTTCTGTCTAAAACTATTAAATATAGTGTTTTTAGATTTGCGATCTTCTCTGTAAGCAAGTTATGTACCTCTTGTTAGAGGCATTACTTTAGACAATTCTGAGCATGATATAGCCTAAAAAAGCTAAAATGTACCTTGTAGAGTACACCTGGCTACACCCTTGTTTTCTGTAAATTGCTGTTTTGCTCGTCAACTAATCCCGGCAGGTGAATTACCTTATTTACAGTACAAATGTTTGGCCTTGGGTTTAATCAAGTAATACATTGCTTCCTGTACCTGTATTTATATCTTAGTCTATTTATGTTTCTTAAAAGGGTTGTTACATGCTTAATTGTCACTGTATTATTATTATTATTGAGTCTTTCGGTTTTTCACGGTTAGGGGTCGCCACAGCGGAACTCCGGTCCGCTAATGATTGGCAGAAGATGTTTACGTGCCGAGTTACCGGCCCTGACGCACAGCCTTCAACGAAGGTACGTAAGGCAGGACTTAAACGGCCACAGCCAAGTATTTTTGATCCAGTCAAGCCAAATTGTTTCCATGGTGATGTGAACAAATTAGGATAGAAACAATATCTGTACTTTATACAAACTGGATTGCAAGCCAAATATCAGACCCTTTTGTCATTTCCATCATTTAAGGCATTGTCATTTTGGGTCATTTGTCCTTTTAGCTATAAATGGACCACCTTACAGTCTTCAAAGTGAGGCAGGGCTAATATGACCTGTATACTCACCTAAGACAGTATCTACCAGAATGGGAAGAGGCAGCAAGTCTTCTCCTCCATCTGCATGAAGTATATCTGTGAACTGATTCTCACATACTCTTGACCCCTCCATCCCCCCCCCCAAAAAAAAATCAGTCATACCTAACCATACAGAAACAATTTGTCCTTTTTTTTTTTTTGCTTCATAATCTTGGTTTATTTGTTCCTTGTAAAATTTCTGATTTTCTGTCAAATTATTAAGGACTACAGTCACTAAACAGTTATAGTTATACAAGCTTCAAACTTCTTATTCTTTAGAAAATGCATGATAATGCAAAACCTGTTATTCTAACAAGTTTATAAGAGTAATATTTAAAATTTGACCCTATTTTGGGGTCTTTATCCTCCTCCCTCCCCAATTATTTTTGGCTTTGTCTGCAATTCTTGCACTAAAACACTGAGAGGTATGCCTAAAACTGATAAGTGAACTCCACCCCTGTATTTCTCAGGCCGTTAAACCCAGGGAGCTAAATAACTTGCACTTCCTTAAGAAACATAATTTTGCTCACAAATTCATTCATCCATCCTGTCCCTAAATTTCTTGATTGCACTTATAGTTAGACATGTTTTTTAAAGCCCAAACAAATCTTTGACTTGTCTGAGATTACACAAGGTAGACTGGGGCTACCATCTTAATATAACTGATGTATGTGGCGTGTGCTGGTTATGCTCTAAAAGCAATGAGATTAAAAGGTGAGTAACAAAGCTTGCATTACATGGATCACACAATTATGCACCAAATTCAGGAAAAAACATAAAGAATTATGACCAGGTCACTGATCATAACCAGCTTATTATGTATTTGAGACAGGGGTGCCAAGAAATTCACCTCAAGAGTGAAGATTGTGAGACAGATTTTATAGTTTCATGGATAAGTACTAGGTTAGCTGCAGGCAATTTTAAAAGTAGCCAATTTCCCTTCAAAGGTAAGAATCAAACTCTGTATCTTGTGTCTGTGAGGTAACACTTTAACCATTATGCCAACTCCAACCCCAAATTTTGCACCAATGTCTCAAACACACAGTAAGCAGATTATGATCAGAGACCCAATCATAATTCTGTTTAGTACATGGAGCTTTATCTGCTCCATGTACTACCAGTTGCAGAAAAAGAAAAACAAATTTGTAGAAGCACAGTGTTGTACCAGATTTCAAGGTCTTTGATAGCAAGTAAATCTCTTAATGCTGCCAAACAGCAGATAGAAATGAAGTGTCTCCCTGTAGAACTAGCAATCTTAAAAGCTGTAAGATACTTTTTGTTACAATTTTTGGCTAGACATGTGTTAAGAGTGAGGTTCTAACGGCTTAGAAGCTGTTTTGTTTTTTTTTTTTACTTTGCTGTAGCTTTTTGTTCTTTTGTTGGCCAATACTGTCCACTGTTAGTCCCAAGCTTTTGACTTGATCATTATGCTGGGTCTTGCACCTGGGATGTCCTTGAAAAGTTTATCTTTTTCACCAATTTCAGAGCATAATTGTGGTGCTCCATGCACTACAAACTTGTTAATTATACAAGGACCCCCCCATTAATATTCAAAAACGTGCATGCTGAATGGTCAGCATGCACGTTGTAAATCCGAGTTATAGTAATGGAAAAAGGTCCGGTCGCCCAGACTTTTTCCATTACTATAACTCTTACAGCAACACTGTCTCGCTATGTTAAACGAGTTTAACATAGCGAGACAGCTTTAAAAAAAGCAACAGAGATTCTCCGTTGCTTTTTTAAAGCTGTCTCGCTATGTTAAACCCATTTAACATAGCGAAAGAGTTTGTAAAAAGCAACGGAGATCTTGCTTTCTCCGTTGCTTTTTTCAAGACTGTCTCGCTATGTTAAATGGGTTTAACATAGCGAGACAGCTTTAAAATAAGCAACGGAGATTCTCTGTTGCTTTTTTTAAAGCTGTCTTGTTATGTTAAACCCATTTAACATAGCGAAACAGTTTGTAAAAAGCAACGGAGATCTTGCTTTCTCCATTGCTTTTGCCCACAGCTCTAATGTACTGCTTAGGCATACGCATGTGCAGTACATCAGACAGCTGCAGAAGGGCAGCAAGGAGGCATTATACAATGCCATTATTTAAGAAAAGTAATTATTTTATTTCTTAAATAATGTCATTGTATAATAGCAATAACCCACTTCGCCCTCGTGACCAAACCACACCAACCATGGGTAAATCCAGCATTACCCACACCCAGGCATGGGTTATTGCTATAGTATCATTCTGACATAAGAAAGGTGCTTAACATTTTGCTAAGCAATTTTCAGTGCTGTTAAGTTCCAGTCTCAAGCTAGAGTACTAACCTGTGCCAGCCAACCGCAGAACAGCAACAAAAAGCTAAAATAGGTTTAAAAGCTGTAAAACATTCTGTGCACTTTTTCGCTGTCTCACTCACTGTCTATATCACTCACAAACATACACACACATATAAAACAAAGAAATGTGGCAGAGTGAACTTTCTAGCAGCTTTTAAATCCATTGGTTCAGCAGAAGACTCTTAGATTCTGGCCAGTGTCTGTGTGGTAGCACTCAGTATGTTACAGCTTTCATACCTGTAAAACACAACATTATTGTGCTTTTCTTCCCTAAAACTATATCACCGTATTACATCAGAGCATCTAAAACTCAAAGTATTTCAAAGAATTATGACATGTTTCTCTAAGTATAGCTAACTTGTTTTCTGTTCTTGAAATGGAGTGAATTTCTTGGCATCCAGTTCTTAAACATATAACAAGCTGGTTAAGATTGGAGACAAATCATAATCCTTATTTTGTGTCCAAAGTTAAATATTTCAGAGTGCAGTACAACTTCAGGTGTCAATGTATTCCAGAGTGGCTAACTAGCCAGGCATTAATAACTGATTCTGAATAAACTGTAATAAAATTTAAGTTAAATAAATGACATCATATATATGATTTATATGCATTGGATTTCCATTACTTTAGCTTTTGAATACATTCAACTAGTGTGTCCCTGTTATGAACGTGAAGCCACTCCTATTCAAAACAAATGCAGTCTGTACTTTCTTGTATCCGGACAAATGGACTCAACTAACTTACACAAGACCACCCTGAACTGATTATTGGTTATTCATGGGTCTTGCTAATGGCAAAAGAAAGGCTCATGGTTTCTCCCTCCCTAAGAAGTCTGATATTGTTGATTCCTCTAAGACATGTTTATTCTCATTCCTTCAAATGTGAAATGCAACATTTTTTGGCCCTCTGCTGCTGCCTGCCCTCTGGTTAACCACTATGTCTTCATCCATGCATTACCTAACTAGGTGAAAGCTTATTGTGGTGCATTTGTCATCCATGCAGCCAACAGGGGATTATTTGGTATGTGCCTAACATTTTCCCAACTAAACATGCCTCTGGATACAGAAGGGCTTGGTGTGCAATGGGCTTTAGCCAAAGCGTGTCACCTGTTTTTAGCCCCCCCAAGCAAGGGACCATGAAATCTCTGGTCTCTGATCTGGATTCTGACATTGAATGTGTACCCCAGGGATGCACACCCTGTAAAGAAAGTTACAGTATAAAATTGTTTGAGGTGTATATATATATATATATATATATATATATATATATATATATATATGGGTCTACTACCGTAGATCGAAATTACACTATCTCGAAATACGATAGTAGTGTCCCACTAATGCGAAAGTGCACTTCAATGAAAGTGCACTTTCGCGAAAGTCACTAGAACGAAGGGTTAGGGCTTGGGTTATGGATAGTGGATAGCTAGTAGGGCTATCCACTATCCTTAACCCAAGCCCTAACCCTAAGGACCGTGACTACCATACCACAGATTAGGAAATTGTATTTCCTCCACTGAGCAGTAGTTACGGACCTATTTCCTGTACTATGGTGCAGTAGTCACGGACCTTAGGGTTAGGGCTTGGGTTAAGGATAGTGAATAGCCATACTAGCTATCCACTATCCTTAACCCAAGCCGTAACCCTAAAGGTCCATCTCTACTGCACCACAGTGCAGGAAATGTCCCATTCGACCTAGTGACTTTCGCGAAAGTGCACTTTCGTTGAAGTGCACTTTCACGTTAGTGGGACACTACTATCGTATTTCAAAATAGTGTAATTTCGATCTACGGTAGTAGACCCATATATATATATATATATATATATATATATATATATATATATATATATATATATATATATATATATATATATATACACACACACATACACACATATTTTATATATATATATATATATATATATATATATATATATAAAACTCTGCATATATTGTACTGAGCTCAATAATATGCAGCAGAAATATGTTTTGCTTTCGTCTAAAGTGCAGCCAGATTGTTTCAAGTTTGATCACACATTTCCAGGGCTCACTTCACAAAACTCCTTAGCTGGGTGTGATTCATTAAACCAGCAGAGATCAAAGGCATCTGTGTGCTTACCTTTTTCACATACTTCCTCTCTATAGTTTTCTCTCACAGTACCTGAGAATTATGGGTAATATAATTTTAGTTCCAGATTTTGTAAATAGAATAGATAGGGTTATCCCCTACCCCCCTTTGTGCACAACAGTCCCTATTCAGCCATTTGTGTCCCATGGAAAAAAATTGAAAAATGGCAAATGTCCTAAAGTCTGTCCTATAAAATTTCATGTGTTCACAAAAAATGTCCCACTTTGGGCATCTGAAATGGTGGCAACCCTATAAATAGGGGGATTACCTGAATTTGCTGACCAATTAGTTATATCCAGAAGCTCTATATGGCAGAACTTGCTTACTTTGTGTAAAATGAAACCTTCATTAGGAGTCTTGAGATCTGGATTCCACGATTTCACTCTTTAGGCCTGTTACAGCTTCAGAAGGAAGGACTGCTTTTTGTTTCCCCTGGAAGGATCTACTTTGTTCAAGTCTGCTTGGAATTGCAACTGAGCAAACAGCTTAGAAAAAAAGTAAATGTTTTTCTCAATGTTAAGATTGTAGAAAAACTAAATGCTAGGGGTATTTTTCTGATGTAACCCATTTGTTAGAATATCTTTATTTTTATCTTCCTCGTGCATTTTTATTTATTATAAAGAAAGTTTGACTAATTTTCATCGTTTGTGGCCAGCTGTTTTTTTATATTTGTGGTTGCTGCACTGTTTTGAGTGACTTTAACTGGGCATCCAACTCTCATAGAGTTAAACTGCTTTGTTTCTATACCACCAAGGGTTTTTATGATAGCTGACATGCTTAAGGATAAACAGTAAATGTGCATTTTGTTTGGCAGGCACTATTGCCCTCTTGGAAAAGTAGTGTAGTAATATTTTACTGAATCTAACTGCTCCTTTTGGTAAAGTATACTATAAGGTTTTGACTGCATTCAGGGTAGATTGAATATGTTGTTGCAGCAGCTCGCTAAATAATGCAAAGCTAAGGAAACGCCACATGATGGCCTGAACAAGGAGCAATTGATGTAATATACAGCTGATAATCAGTTCTCTATTTTGGGAGACAGTTTGGCAGGGGCTGCAGATGTGCAAGCAGATAAAAAAGGGCAGCTAAGTCATTCTCCAGGTGACCTAAGAATGTAGCTAGAATTGAAAAGAATGGAAGTGGAGATGAAGCAGATTAATTAAAAAACACAAAGGCACCACAAACTGTAGAAAAGACAAACCAAAGCAGGAACAAGCAGCACCTCAAAGTCTTCAGCTCTTCAACTCTTTATTAAAAATAACTCAGCAAATTCCAATTTTTCTTTATTATTGAAAGAATCTGTCCACTTTCTGAGCTAAATGTTAGTATAAATCAAAAATGCCCTAGCTAGTCATATTAAAGGGAAGACTACTCACAGCTTCAGGATTAAAGTTATTGATCATATCCCAAAAGATGTAAGGGGTGGACCAAGATCTCTACTTTTAGAGAAAAAGGAATTAATGTGGCAGATCCGGTTGGATGCTTACCACTATTCAGGCATCAACGACTGTTGTTCCATCCAGTGCTTCTTGAGACTTAAGAGCTTGAACAGGTAGTTTAAAATGTAATGTTTTATCTAAAATACAACAGCATTATTAAGAAAGGATGTAGGTAGGTTATTTTTAGTTTTATTTTTTTGCTTATCTTACTTTTTTCTTAATATCCTTTATTTAATGAATTTTTATTTATTATACGTTCAAAACAATTTTGCCAGGGCTTGTAGATTTCATATGCATAGGAAATTGACTAATTATAAACCCCTAAGGTTAATAATTATTGCATTTTAGTTTTGTAATTAACTAACATTTTGGAATATAAAGGCTAATATGATTTCTTTTATCTTTTTAAGTACAGTAGCTTACTTTATTTTATTTTATTTAATTCTATTTTATGTTATTGTACTATGTTTGTATGCTGTACCAACTAGTAACATTGATTGTTTAACTTAATTTATGCTGCAAAGTTTAAGGTAATTTATTATGTAGTTTCTGGTTAAAGGCTTATGGTGCCTGCTTATTTGAACTGTTTCTTTCTGAAATTGGTACGCCTTGTTTGCTGTAGCATAGACTAAATAGAAATAGCATGGGAAGAAATAGCCAGGGAATTGTTATGGCTAGGCTTGTATAGGCCCTAGGGCCGATATCCTAGTACCAACCTATGAACCTATAAATTCAGACCTACTGAATCTAGCTTTGTTTGTATAACTTGAGCACTAATCCAGACCATCTTTTTTTTTGGAGAAGGTTCCCCTGCACTCTAGTGGCAGGAGTGTGCAGTTAGAACATGTCTGATCGAAGACTGCTGGAATGGTGCTCAGTTTTTAGCTTTTTATTGGTTAATTTGTTTAAATCACTTTGGTCATTTGCTACTGTTATATATATATATATATAAAAATACACTTTATGCATCACTGCTTAGCTAGGGTTAAACTATTCCTGGCGCCATAAAGTCTGCTCTTCAAATTTTCCCTTAGAACTAGCCAGTTTTTTTTTGTTTTAGCACTCAATTCTGCTTCTTTGAGCTCAGCACTTGTTCAGATCTTGGTGTAAGCACTAAATAAGCTACAAATTACTACAGCACTCAACTTTCCTCACTTGTCTTGATGAAAAATGTTTTTAGTACTTAATAAATAAGCACCTGTCCAGGCATGTCTAAGGGTCAGCTCCTGGTGTTTTCTCCTGTCTACCTGATGAATCTGGGCATCTTGGGGAAATGCAGCAATTGCCTCATGTACACAGACAACCCTCTCCTCCTACCACTCAACACTACAACCTGTGAGAGATGCACTTATATAGTCAAACTGGAAGCAAAGCTCTCTTCACCCAAGACTGGACTAGACAGTCAAGAGGAGAAGGTAAACACTTGCACCACACCATACTCATTACATAGTCTCCTCAAAACCTGCACCACCAAAACACACTCACAGCAACACAAAACACACACCTACATTCGCTGAGCTCTCAATAAAAATCTGCTCAAGCAACAGAGACCTCCAAAGCAGAAACGCATGCAACCTCCACCCCCCAGCACAACCCAAATGACACATAGCACACAAATTCAGTGTGCCACTCAACCACAGCCCATAAGGCATAGCAACGTACCCAACACTCTAGTCATAGGTGACTCTATAGTGAGGCACAGTGATGTTCCATTCACCAAGCTAAGCAAGGAGAAAGTTACTGTCAGCTGCCTGTCAGGTGCCAGGATCCGCCACATAATGCACGCACTCGGGTCACTCCACAACAAATACAAATATGACTCTGTCATAGTCCATGTTGGTGTGAATGATCTGAGATGTACTTCCCTGGACTACATGAAAAGAGACATGGAGGAGCTCTCCAATCTTGTAGCCCAGGCAGGTGTGACCCTAGCCCTGAGTAGCATCCTGCCATCACCCAGAATGATACCACAGTACAAGGACAAAATGATTGAATTCAACAATTGGCTAAGCTTCTGGTGTCATTCTAAGGGGATCCAGTATCTGTCTGCCTGAGATGACATGATCGACAGACCACAATGCTTTGCCAGAGATGGCCTGCACCTGTCACCCTTGGGATTCAGGATACTGGCTAAGGCTCTTGCCACCCCTATAGTGTCTTTTTTAGGCAAGGTTCAAATGACAAATTCATCACCATAACAGGTACAAGCAAGCAAAATCTGAGGGTAATGTTACTCAAGTCTAGAAATCTAAACCTCAAAATGCATTCACTCGAGGCACTCCTTAAAATGGGGAACATCAACATCTGTGCAGTGACAGAGACCTGGCTCAAGGCTCCAAATCACCCCTGCATTACCAGGCTATAATTCATACCACACCTTTCGGCCACCTAACCTGGACCGAAACACTAAAGGTGGAGGTGTGTCCATATTCATTAAGGACATCCACACCTCCAGGCTAGTTGCTCAGCATAATGCAACAGAGATTATCCAAGTGCAACTAACTCTGGGCAAGACCGCAATCCAAATTGTAACTTGCTACAGATCCCCCACTATGCCCCAGGATTCCCACTCCTCATTTCTTGATACAGTGGAAAATATTAGGGTACAACCCAACACCCTAATAATGGGCGATTTCAACTACCACACCATTAACTGGGAAAACTACAAATATACCAACTCTTTTGCTCAACATTTTCTGGAATTCATAAATTCCAACTCCTTGGATCAACTTATCCATACCCCCACCAGGGGTAGCAATATCCTAGACCTGGTCATTACCAACATGGGCGACCGGTGTTCCACACCAGAGGTCAATTCCTCGTTGGTCAGATCCGACCACAAGCTAATCAGCCTAGAATTCCACATCCAGCCCCCACCCCCCATTAGGGAAACCACCGTAAAAAATTTCTCCAAAATAAACTTCACGCTTCTTAAGACAGAAATAGCAAACTTCACAACACCCATGCAGATGGACAATAGAGGTACGACTGCTGAATCCTACACAAATGCACTTTATAAGCACTTACACGACTGCATGGATCGTGCTATCCCTAACAGAACCAATATGCTATCCTCTAAAAAAAGGAAGCCAATCTGGTGGTCCCCTGCCATAAACAAACTCTACAACAGAAGAAAGGAACTGTTGCAAAAAAGAGTAAAATCCCATGACTGGAAGAACTCCCTGGTCAGCCTCAGTAAGAAGCTGAGATCCCTGACAAAATCCTCCAAAGCTAGTTTTGAAAACAAAATCACCACTGATTCTAAAGACAACCACAAAGCATTCTATAACTATGTCAAGAATCTTAATGGCAACACATAGATCTGCTCTGAGTTACAGCACAATGGCACTAAATATACAGAATCAACTGATATTGCCAACATCCTGGCAGATAGGTTCAGTGCTAACTTTACCCCCCTCACCCCCTAAAGGGCCTACCTCAATACCAGAAGAATGCAAAGTTCCTGCAATCACAGCTGCACAGGTAAAAACCAGACTCTCCAAAGCCAATAACACAGCATCCATGGGACCTGACAACATCCCAGGCTGCGTTCTACATGAACTACAGAATGAACTGGCACCCGACCTAAGCACCATGTTCAATCATAGCTTCACCTCAGGCTTTGAGCCCACTGAATGGAGCACAGTGACGGTTATCCCACTCCACAAAGGGGGAGCCACCACAGACCCCAAGAACTACCGCCCCATTAGTCTAACGAGCCTGGTCTGCAAGGCCATGGAACTTATAAACAAAGACATTGGTAATCTCCAAACTCTGGACCCCACCCAGTTTGGGTTTGTAAATGGCAGATCATGTCTCCTAAACCTGATTGACTTTTTTGAAGCAGTCACCAAAGCTGTAGATGAGGGTAATGTGGTTCACACAGGCTATCTAGATCTCGCCAAGGCTTTTGACACCATCCCCCACTCAGGAATTATAGATAAACTCACTAAACTAGGCATAAATTCCTATGTCACAAGATGGGTTGCCAACTGGCTCACTGGCAGAACCCACACTGTGAAAGTAGCAGACTCTAAATCCGACTTCAGACCAATGACAAGTGGAGTACCACAGGGTTCAGTCCTGGGTCCTCTCCTGTTTGGTATCTACTTTTCTGAAGTACAGGCTAACACAGAAGGTCTTTGGCTAATGAAGTTTGCAGATGACTGAAAACTAGGAGCCATAATTGAAACTCCTAACGATGTGGACATCCTGCAAAAGGGCCTCACTGAGACAGATGCCTGGTGTCAAAACCATGGCCTCAAGCTCAATGCCAAAAAGTGCATTGTCATCCCCTTTGTTAAAAACTCTGTGCCCATGAGCTACCACATAGGTGATAGTCTACTTAACACCAAATGTGTGATAAGAGACCTTGGGACACAGGTGGACAGTAGTCTCTCATTTGATAATCACATCGCCACAGTAGTCAGGAAATCCTTCTACATGGCACACCTCATCACAAAAGGTTTCTCATCCAGGAAAAAAAGAGGTCATTGTTCCCCTCTACTCATCACTCATTAGACCCATTATAGAGTACAACACCCCTTTTGGTATGTACCTCACAAGACATCTACAACAACTGGAAAGGCCACAGAAATACCTCACAAAGAGGATTACTGGCCTCAAACAGATACCCTATGCAGACCATCTCAAAAACCTCCAGCTTTACTCTGTCGCTTATCGCCTACTCAGAGGTGATCTCTGCCTAACATACAAAGCTATGTCAAACCCAGAGCTGTTGGACATGCTCCACTTAAAGAAATCCCAATCCCTCTGAGCTACACGCTCTAGGGACCTAAACCTTGTCACCACAATAAACAGAACATGCTGGAGGGATAGAGTCCTGTCCCAAAGACTTCCCGTACTCTGGAACAAACTACCTATCTATATCAAAGAAAGCTCCTCATTAGCAATCTTCAAGAAAAATCTTGATGATTGGATGGGAAATAGGAAATTCCCCCATGGGGATCACCTCTGTGGCTCTGCTTGACAGGGGCACAGGAAAATAATTTTCTTGGGTGGCAAAAGCCAGGGTACCTTTTTGGCTAGGCTTGTATAGGCCCTAGGGCTGATAGCCTAGTACCTACCTATGAACCTATGAACCTATAATTGGTATATATTAAGTAATTAACTTAATAAAAGAAAGAAGGGGAAGTGTATTTAAGTGAATTTGAGTTGCTGTTTGTTGTCTGAAGAAGTCTAGTTACTAAACTAGATGAAAAGCACTTAAATTTACTTGTGATTTGCTACCAGTTTTTTACTCGTTATTTTTAATAAAGAGCTGAAGACTTTGTGGTGCTGCTTGTTCCTGCTTTGGTTTGTGTTTTCTACATGAGGCAGATTGAGTCAGAAAAAGAACAAGAGCAAAGAGAAAGGGAACTATTCTTGACCCAAGAGAGGGAGACAGAGAGACAACACGTGAAAGAAATGATTGTTCTTTGTTAATGGCAGGTGAGTAGTAGGGTAAAACCCAGGCACAGAAAGTATGATCAGCCCAAAATTATCCCCATAGTATAAAGATGTGGATGATATTGATAGTTTTATTCAAGCATTTCAAGTTGTTTGTAACCATCACAAAACTGACTAAAGGCAATGGGTGAGAGTTCTAACCCACTGCTCACAGCTAAGGGAGTTCACCCACTGAGAAAAGCTAAACAATGCAGATTGCCTTCAATATAGCAAAGTTAAAATGTTAAAAATGTATTTTTAAATCTTTTAAACTTACTTGAGAAGCATGTAGGAAAACATTTAGAACATATGTAGAAGGCAGAAAAGTGTGAAGAGATTTCACTGCAGAAATAAGTACCTGTTTATATGTATATAAGTGGATGTTCAGCTAAGAATTGTTGGGAGACCTTATGATAATGGAGCAAGCACTGAATATGTTAACTGAGGATGTGAAAATACAGTTAACAGAATGGAATTGTAACACTATTGAAGAGATGAGTATCTAGCTAATAGAGCAGAAGTGCAAAAAAAAGGGATATCTAGCACTGCATATGGTTATATGGGAACTCCTGGGGAGCAGCTTAACCCATCCCAGCAGGTTCTACAAGCGAAAGCAGAAGCCAGTGGTTCCAGTATGCACCAGGATTATTTGAGGGTGATATGTTTTCAGTGCAACCAAGTGGGACATGTACCAACCAAATGTTCACAGAGACAGAGTAGGGAGTTATCATAGGTATTAATATGATAACAGTGAACTGACTTGAAAGGAGAGATAACTATCCCAGCCGAGTGTAGCCTCCCGGACATCTCAAATGCGCAGGTAAAAGCTGCTCTCTCTAAAGCTAAAAACACAGCATCAATGGGACCGGATGGTGTCCCCGGCTATGTGCTACACGAGCTAAATGAGGAATTAAACCCGCACATAAGGCAGCTGTTTAATCTCAGCCTTACCACAGGATACGTGCCCAAGGAGTGGCGTACGGCAACTGTGGTCCCACTCCACAAAGGCGGTGCCTCTACGGACCCTGGTAATTACCGCCCCATAAGCTTAACAAGTCTAGTCTGCAAAGCTATGGAGAGGATCATAATGGAGCTCATAAACAAAGATATAGGGGACTTGCAGACATTGGACCCGACCCAGTTTGGCTTTGTCAAGGGAAGATCATGCCTTTTGAACTTGGTTGACTTCTTTGAAACAGTCACCAAGGCCATTGATGAGGAAAGGCAGTCCATACAGCCTACCTTGACCTTGCAAAGGCTTTCGACACAATACCCCACTCGGGTATTGTAGAAAAACTTACCAGCTTAAATGTAAACCCATATGTCACAAGATGGGTTGCAAACTGGCTTAAGGACAGAACCCACAGGGTTAGAGTTGCTGGCGCTGTGTCAGACTCCAAGCCGGTCACAAGTGGTGTCCCACAGGCATCGGTCCTTGGCCCCTATTGTTTGGCATCTACTTCTCAGAAGTACAGGCCAACATGGGAGGACTTTGGCTGACAAAGTTTGCAGACGACTGCAAACTGGGCCATAGTGGAAAGTGCATCGGACACGGATATCCTTCAGAAGGGACTCACGGAAACAGATAGCTGGTGCCAGAGCCATGGCCTGAAGTTAAACGCCAAAAAATGTATAGTCATACCCTTCGGGAAAAACAAGGTAACCCCAAGCTACCATATAGGTGGCAATCCACTAAGCACAGAAGAGGTTATCAGGGACCTGGGGACCCAGGTTGACAGTGGCCTTTCTTTTGACACTCACATTGCTAAAGTGGTTAGAAAGACCTTCTACATTGCCCACCTGATCATGAAGGGATTCACATCCAGATCTAGTGAGGTCATTGTTCCCCTGTACTCTTCACTTATCAGACCAATGATCGAGTACAATGCCCCATTCGGGATGTATCTCACCCGACATCTGCAGCAATTGGAGAGACCCCAAAAGTTCCTCACCAAAAGGATAAAGGGACTCCAAAATCTGTCATATGCTGCCAGATTGAAGAAACTCCAGCTCTATTCAGTCGCATACCGTCTGCTCAGAGGTGACATGTGCCTGACATACAAGGCCATGTCCAACCCGGAATTAATGGACATGCTCCACCTCAAAAATCCAAATCCACCAAAACCACTAGAGCAAGCGACTTAAACCTTAGCACGGATATAAATAGGGCGTGCTGGAGGGATAGATTTATCACTCAGAGACTCCCTATGCTGTGGAATAAAATCCCGGTCCATGTGAGGCAGAGCACCTCGCTGACTCTGTTCAAGAGAAATCTAGACCTGTGGATGGGAGATCGTAGGTTTACCCCAGGAATCAACTCTGTGTCACTGCTGGACAGAGGCACAACAAACTAATGGGCACAGTATTTTTTCATATAAGGGGTGGCGTAAGCCACAATAATTTGGGCTAGGCTTATAAATGCCTTAGGGCAGATAGCCTAGTATAAACCTATGAACCTATGAACCTATAAGTGAAGCTGTGTAAAGCTATCACAAGGGTCTGTACCCTGTCTTGGTGGATGGGAATGAAACTGCTGCTAAGAAGGATACTACATTGGGCAAAACTACTATTAGGCTTGCAGTCATTAGTAAAAAAGCAGAACTTGCCTGGGCAGTCCAAACCAGTTAGGGACATGAGGGACAACTTTTCAGTTAACACTGACCATAGTTTTTTTCTGGTCAGGGAGTAGGTGCACGAAAGCAAGCAGGAGGCAGTGGTTATTAACATTCCTGCAGATTTGTTAATAGGAATGATTTTATAATCCAGCACCTTGTGAATATGTAATTATTTACAACCAAATACTGAGATAAGCACTTGAGGAAGGCAGCCAGGGCAACACCTCCAGCAGTGGCTGGTAATGTGTCTACTTCAGGAGAAGAGATAGTTGGTAGCAGTGAGATGAAAATGAACCATATATGTCCAGGGATACTAAACTTATTTTGGAAGAAGAACTGGGCAGGATCGCAGTAAAGGAGTTGAGATAGGTGCAGTTCTTGGATTCAGCCTTGTAGAATTTGAGACGAGTTGCCAAAGCTGCTGTAGGTTCCCAAGGGTAATAGAGCTAGGTATACTGTGATAAAGGACCATTGTTTAGAGAATTAAAACAAAAAACACCACTCAGAGAAGCAAACAATATTTAATGTTAAACACTTTTGTTTAAATATAATTGAACTTCATTACAACTGCATTAAAAAACAAATAACTCTCTCTCTCTGATATATAGATATATATAATCACAAATCACATGATGTTAATAAATATATATATTATATATATATATATATATATATATATATATATATCAAATCACATGATGTTAATAAAAACTATCAGGTGGCACAGAAAAATATCACATGATCAAAACGAGTCAAGTGTTGTAAAGACTTCAAGCAACACTGAATATTAACATGCTCATTCAAACCTGGAGCTTTATACAATTTCAGTAACAATTGCCAACAAAGCTTTTTTACTTGTAAATGTGTGTCAAAGTCTCCTTTCCTTAACATATTAAGTAAATCATCTAATATGTTAAAAAAATATTAAAATTAGCGCAATCTAAACTATGTTTAGCCAGCACATTATTGGCATCTTTCATTTTTACAGCCAAAACATGCTCCTATATTCTTTCACATAATCTACTTTTAGTTTTGCCTACATAAAAACTGGGCTAGCCAATGCACTGTTCAATATAAACTACACATCCACTCAGACAGTTGTAAAGCATTTTTGCATAAACAAGCCTTTCTGTATTGGTGGGAAGCCTTCTAGCTTATCAGTGGGAGTGGAAAGCACTAGGTAGCCTATCTACCATTAGAGGAGTGGTTTCTGGCCCAGAAATCCTAGTTTATTGGCTGTTTGAGCAGTTTTCCCATCTCTCTCAACTTTCTGGTTTGTTGTTTCCTGCCTTTCCTGTAACTAGTCTAGTCCAGATACAGACTTGCTGCATCCAGGAATGTTTGTAAGCTTCTGAGTAGTGCCAAAGTCTGCTCTTCAATTTTTCCCTTAGATCTACTAGTTCCCTCCTCTCCTGCACTTTTACTAGCTTATTAGTCTAGCACTTTACCAGACTTCTTGTAGCAATTATTGTAGCACACAAAAGTGCTACCAGCACTAAATGTTATATAAGGAAACAGATCCAGTGCATATTATTAATGCACACCCCTCCAGACATGTCTAAAGGTCAGTGCCCTGTGCTTTCTACTATGAACTTGGGCATCCTGAGGCAATGTAGCAACTGCCTCATGTATACCGACAACCCTCTCCTCTTACCTCCCAACACTCAGACTTGTGAGAGATCCACTTATATATCCAAATTGGAAGCCACGCACTCTCCAGGCAAAACCGGAATAGCTGGTCAAGAGGAGAAGGTCAACACTTGCACCACACCACATGGATCACATAGCCCTCCAGAACACACACCAGCACTGCCTTCACATAAAAACAAAAAAACACACAGCCACCTTCATGGAGGCTCTCAATAAAAATCTACCCAAATAGCAGAGACCTTCAAGGCAGAAACACATTCAACCACCACAACACAACACTAATCATGAGACACATAACTCTCCTAAACAGTGTGCCACTCAACCAAAGCTCCTAAGGCAAAACGGCATGCCCAACACACTAGTCATAAGTGACTCGATAGTGAGGCACACTGATGTCCCACTCACTAGGTTGAATAAGGAGAAAGTAACAGTCAGCTGCCGGTCAGGTGCCAGGATCCACCACATAATGCACGCACTCAGGTCCCTCAATAACAAGTACACATATGACTCATTCATTGCACATGTGGATGTGAATGACCTGAGATGTACCTCCCTGGACTACATGAAAAGAGACATGGAGGAGCTATCGGATTATGTAGCCCAGGCGTGTATGACCCTAGCCCTGAGCAGCATCCTACCATCACCCAGAATACCACAGTAGAAGCAGAAAATGATTGATTTCAACAACTGGTTAAGTTTCTGGTGACATTCTAAGGGGATCCAGTATCTGTCTGCCTGGGATGACATGATTGACAGACCTCGATGCTTTGCCAGAGATGGCCTGCATCTGTCACCCCTGGGCTTCTGGATACTGGACAAGGCTCTTGCCACCCCTATAGTACCTTTTTAGGCAGTGTTCCAAAGACCAAATTACCACTGTAACAGCTACAAACAAATGCAATCTAAGGGTCATGCTGCTCAACACTAGAAGTCTAAATCTCAAAATGCTCTCACTTGAAGCACTCCTTAAAATGGAGAACATCAACATTTGTGCTGTAACAGACACCTGGTTCAAGGCAGCAGAAAGCATGCCTACACTACCAGGCTATTACTCTTTCCACACCTTTCAGCCCTAGAACTTGGACCAAAGCTCCAAAGGAAGTGGTGTTTCCATATTCATAAAGGATGTACAAACCTCCAGACTGGTAGCCCAACATAATGCATCAGAGATACTTCAGGTGCAGCTAACATTGGGTAAGACAGCGATTCAGGTCGTAGCCTGCTATAGGTCCCTAACCATGTCCCAAGACTCACACCTCACGTTCCTAAGCACCCTGGAGAATATTAGTGTCCAACCTAACACTCTCATACTAGGCCACTTCAACTACCCTGCCATTAACTGGGAAAACTACTCATGTACCAATACACTTGTCCAATGTTTTCTGGAGTTCATGAATTCCAATGCCCTGGACCAGCTTGTTCTTACCCCCACTAGCGGTAGCAATATCCTTGACCTTGTCATTAATAACATGGGCGACCATTGCTCTGCACCAATAGCCAGCTCATCCCTGGTTAGATCCGACCACAAACTAATCACCTTGGAAATCCACATCCCTCCCACCCCACCCCACCCCCGCAAAGAAAATCACCATGAAAAATTTCTCCAAAGCTAACTTTGGGCTCCTAAAAACAGAGGTGGCTAACTTCACAGCACCCATGCAAATGGAGAATAGTTGCATGACCACCGAATCATACACAAATGCACTGTATGAACATGTAAACAAATGCATGGATCTCGGCACACCCAATAGAACCAAGACGCTCTCCTCCAAAAATAAGGAAGCCAATCTGGTAGTCCCCTACCATAAACAAACTCTACAACAAAAGGAGGAAACTGATGTGGAATAAGGTGAAGTCCCAAGACTGGAAAAACTCCCTTATTAGCCTCAACAAAAAGTTGAGATCCCTCATCAAATCCTCTAAACTAGCTATGGAAACAGAACTGCAGCAGATAGTAAAGACAACCACAAGGCCTTCTATATTTATGTAAAGACTCTCCATGGCAATACCCAGATTTGCTCTGAGCTACTGCACAATGGTACCTCCTATACCGAGCCAACAGATATTGCCAATATACTGGCTGACAGATTCAGTGCTAACTTTACCCCCCCCCAAAAGGACCAGTCACAATACCAGTAGATTGCCCGGCACCCAGTATTACTGCTGCACAAGTTAAAACAGCACTGTCCTAGGCCAAGAATACAGCTTCTATGGGACCTGGCTGTGTTCTACATGAACTATAGAGTGAACTGGCACCTCACCTGTGTGCCCTGTTCAATCACAGCCTCACCTCAGGCTTTGTCCCTACCGAATGGTGCACTGCTACAGCCATCCCTCTCCCCAAAGGAGGAGTGACTACAGACCCTGGGAGCTATCGCCCCAATAGCCTGGCAAGTCTGATATGCAAAGCTATGGAACGCATCATCATGGACCTAATAAACAAGGGTATAGGGAATCTCCAAACTCTGGATCCCACACAGTTTGGTTTTGTGAAGGGTAGATCATGCCTGCTCAATGTGGTTGACTTCTTTGAGTCAGTCACCAGAGCTGTGGATGAAAGCAAGGTGGTTCATACAGCCTACCTTGATCTGGCCAAGGCCTTTGATACCATTCCCCACTCAGGAATTATAGAAAAACTCACTAAGCTAGGCATCAACTCCTATATCACTAGGTGGGTTGCAAACTGGCTCACAGATAGAACCCACAGTGTGAAAGTAGCTGGCTCCAAGTCAAACTGCCGACGAGTCATGAGTGAAGTCCCACAGGGTTCGGTCCTGAGTCCTCTCCTGTTTGGTATCTTCTTCTCTGCAGTCCAGGCAAACACAAAGGGACTCTGGCTGACATAGTTCACAGACGATTGCAAGTTGGGAGCTATTATTAACTCCCCATGTGATGTTGACATCCTACAGAATGGCCTCACTGAGACCAACGACTGGTGTCAGAACCATGGCCTTAAGCTCAATGCCAAAAAATGTGCCGTCATCCCCTTTGGGAAAAACCCAGCTCCCATGAATTACCACATTGATGGTAGTCCACTGAACACAGACGGCATTATTAGAGATCCGGGAACACAGGTTGACAGCAACCTCTTTTGATCACCACACTGCCACTGTTGTCAGAAAGTCCTTCTATGTGGCACATCTCATTACTAAGGGTTTTGCATCCAGGAAGAAAGAAGTCATTGTCTTCCTCTACTCTTCCCTCATTAGGCCAATCATCGAGTACAATGCCCCATTTGGTATGTACCTCACTAGACACCTGCAACAACTGGAGAGGCCGCAAATGTACCTCACAAAGAATATCTTAGGCCTTAAACACGTGTCCTATATGGACAGAATCAAAAAACTTCAACTATTCTCTGTCTCATATCGCCTACTTAGAGGCGATCTCTGCTTGACTTACAAAGCCATGTCTGACCCAGCTCTGTTAGAAATGCTACATCTAAAGAAATCCCGATCCCTCTGCACAACACGCTCCAGAGACCTCAACCTCATTACCACAATCAACAGAATGTACTGGAGGGACAGGTTCATAACCCAGAGACTGCCCATGCTATGGAATGGACTTCCCATAGATGTCAAGCAGAGCACCTCGCTGACCCTCTTCAAGAGAAATCTTGATGAGTGGATGGGAAATAGAAAATTCACCCCAGGGATAACTCCAGTGGCTCTACTCGACAGAGGCACTGGGAACTAAGCTCAGGTGGCACGATGCCAGGTTAATCCTATGGTTAGGCTTGTAAAGGCCCCAGGGCCATTAGCCTAGTACACACCTATGAACCTATGAACCTATTAATATGTGACAAAAAATACAGTTACCCACATTTATAAATCTACACCATTTGCAATGCCTGCATTAATTTATCCCTGGATTTCTACTAACTAGACTAGTAACTTGATTGTCAGCCCATTCTAAAAGTTTTTTTAAATTGTGATCCTGTCTGTACCTACATTTTGGACTGGCACCTACTACCTTTAAAAGTTCATCATTACGCTTGTTAATTTTCTAATTTGATCTAATAATTTAAATAATTTAGCTACTATCCACACTGTCTGGTACTGTAAAACTAACAAAGAAGTCACAGTTGGCTGCACTCATTTCCTAAAAAGTCTCAATAGTTTTATAACTCCAGATGGGCTGAAGTTTCATTAATTTATTGACAATAACCTCACCTGCTATTTTAGTGATGAGGTGGGAAGAATATCATCAATCCACAGACAAATCAGAGAATAGTTTGACCTCTGACCTTAGATGAAAGGTTGGCATAATGGTTAAAGTCTTATCCTCACAGACACAAGGTGCTGTATTTGATTCTGACCTCTGGTTATTGGTTAGGCTTGTAATATTCTGTAGACTGATAACGTAGTATTTACCTATGATCCTGATAAAAATTCTTCATCTAAAGAAGTTAGCATTGATGGTCTAAAACATTCTCCCTTGACAACACTTCTTTTCTTGAATCCAAAATGCATACTGCTTCCTTAAAGATGGTTGTTAACAAATGTGGGCTTGCAATATAATTTACAACCAAACTTCTTATTTTGCCAATCTAAAAAAGTAGTAATATCTGAATAACTGACCACCATTCCTCTACCATTGTTTGTAAAATTTAAAAAGGTTGAACTGTTATTAAGAGCTGATATAAGATGTTCACACCATTAGAATCTCCTGCCCATATTTTATTTATTTATTTAACATTTGTTAACCGTGAAAGTCCGAATTGGAATGAAGCCAATTTTCAGTGGAGGCCCGGGGAGAAAGGTTCCACATGCAAGTCTTTGTAATGTGGGAGGAAACTGTAGCACCCGGAGGAAACCCACACGAATGCAGGGAGGACATGCAGACTCCGTACAGATGGCACCCCAGCCGAGAATTGAACCGGAGAACCTCTTGCTGTGAGGTGACAATGCTACTGCTGCACAACTGTGCCATCCATATAAAAAAGATTGTCTATAAACATTTACAAAAGCCAGACATTTAAACAAAGAGTGCCTATACAAAAACTGATGGTCCAAACTTACCATGATCATATTAGCAAAAGTGGGAACTACAGTGGCCCCCATCACTTCTCCCCTTTTTTGATAATGCAGATTTCTGTCAAATACCAAATAACTGTTTTAATATAAACAAAAAAAACAAACTGTGTTCATTTTAACATTAAAAAAACTGTGTAGTCACTTAAAAATTCCCTAACAAATTCTAAATCTTCTTCTTGTGGTATAGAAGTATAAAGGCACTCTACATCTAGAGTAAAAACGAATAACTTCTTTACTCGTAACTGTTCATTTATTTAAAAAACCTAAAAAGTCCCAATAATTTTTAATATATGAAGATGTTTTTGTATGATGGGGGTTCAATATGCTATTAAAAAAAAAAAACAGATGTATTCAGGCTTACACTACTGATGATTAATGGATGGAATGGAGCATATTTACAATCTTTATGTATTTTGGACATCCTGAACACCTGTCCCAATTTAGAAGTATCAACATACAAGAACTCAAATAATCTGGGTTCTATAAAAGCTTTATGCATCATTTCTAATAGAGCATTGTCAATGGATTTAACCTTCTTATTCATGTAAAAGCTTCAAATAACTTGATAAAAGGAATTATCACTTAACATATTATTGATGCTATTGATATTGCCTTGAACATCCATAACGGCTTTCACATTACGTTTATCAGCCTTCATAATGCGTAAATGTTTCTTGCTGACCAAATCTGACAATACCTTCCTCTCATTAACAGAGTAATAAAAATTATTGAAAACTGGCTTATTAGCTCTTAAAATGCTGCATAATTCATCATCACATAATTCAACAAATGTACTCAAAGATGAATTTAACAAAGAGTTGTAAATACTATGTTTCCTATAAAAACAGTGTTTGTAAAATCAGACATATTGATTATCAAAAACATATTTTAAATTTAAGCTTCCAGCAAAAACACGCAGTTCTTGTAATACATCGGTCATATTTGCTAGGCAGATAAAAACAATGGATCCTTTGCTGAAACTTGAACGTGGTCTTCACTTAGAGCAGAAAAGCTCAAATTGTAAACAAATACTCTTACCATGGATGCTGATCCCGCATCCTCTTTCTGTCCCCCTTCCTTGACCATGGGGATTCTTGTGATGGTATTGTTGTATTGGTTCAATGGTGTACATGGTGCTCATATTGGAATAATCATTGTTCTTCTGACTGGCCAATTTCAAAGACATACTGGGGGCACACTCTCTAACATCTGTTTTAAAAATACTGACTTGTCAACAGTAGCTTTTCAGCAACTGGACTGGCTGCAGTCATGTGCCATTTTTTAAAAGGCAATGGATAGACTTTTCCTGCCACATACAGCTCGTGATCACATTAACTTTTTAGACTTATGAGCTACAATACCTACCACGTCTGTCAAGTGTAATATTAATGGCCAAAAGTTCAACAGTAAAATGAATGGCACTGTCAAATATCAGTGCCTAAAACAACAATTTCCTTCTCCAAATTCTGTATTTTGATTTAATTATACTTTTGTAAGATGGAAATTAAACAGAGACCCATTTCATCCAACAACTCAACCAGTTTGTTGTAAATATTATCATTATAAGATATACCTTTAGGAAATATGTTTGTCCAAAATCCTAAAGGAACTTCCTTGACTCTGATACACTGGTCCAAATACAAATTATCATACACCAATGACTTATAGTTCAATGGCCTGTAGCTCAGGGGCTAGAGCACTGGTCTAATAAATTAGGGGTCATGGGTTCAAACCTCATCAAGGCCTCTGCATGTCCTTTCAATGGTGTTGGCATAACAGTTAACGTGTTTACCTCATATACACAAAGCACAGGGTTTGATTCTCACATTTGAAAGGGAAATTGGCTTTGCTTAAAATCACCCACAAGGGCAGCTAACCTAGTGTTTACATATGAATCTATATATTTTTTTCTGATTATCTCTGATGCTGTGTTCAATAATAGAAGAATCATTGTTACCTGTAACGTTTATAGTAGGTGAAGTGTTAAAAGGGTTTTTTGGTAACTTTAAACAATTTACTTAAACTGCTACCATCAACACTGTCTCTTTTAGGACTAGTACACTGTATCATACCTGGTACAGAATGAAAAACCTGTCCATGAGAACTACTCTCTCCAATTTGGCTATTACTGGGAAAACTTAACAAATCTCAAGGCCTGAAGGGCTGGATGCAATGACTGAAGCTTCTAACAGAGGCTTGTGTTTCATGCATCAAATCACAGATTTGAACCAGAATAATATATAATGGCTCAGAAGACTGGGTAATGTTAATATACTCTATAGCTGTGTTGCAAAAGAAACACTAAATGGCAAAAAAACAGAACCTCCACATGGCTCAGATGTGAAACACCAAAAAATGCAACTAAAAACACCACTCAGAAAAACAAATAATGTTAAGCATTTTTGTTCAAACATAAATGAACTTCATCAGAGTTGCTTTAAACAATGAATAATTCATTTGAATAACTCATTATATACTAATAGCGCAAATCCCATGATGTTAATGAAAATGATCAAGGGGTACTGAAAAATATTACATGATTGAAAAAAAATAACATGTTTATAAAACTGTGCCCCCAGTTGGGAGGTCTTCGAGATTAGACAGCCGGAAGAACAGTAATTATTCTAATATGAGCACCATGTACACCATTGAACCAATACAACAATAGCATCACAAGGCTCCCCTTAGTTGGGGAAGGGGAAGAGGAAGAAGAAGAGGACATGGGAGATAGCATCCAATGTAAGAAAAATGGTTTGCAATTTGAGATCCTCTGCTTTAAGTAAAAGCTAGGTTCAAGTTTTAGTAAAGGGTTTATCATTTATACCTGCCAAGGGATTAAATATTACTGATGTGTTACTAAATCTGAGAGTTTTCACTAGAAAATTAAATTTAAAATATGTTTTTAATAATCAGTACAAGCCTGATTATATAAACACAATTTTTTATAAGAAAAGTAGTATTTACAAACATCTGTTGATTCAAGTTTGAGTACATTTGCTGGTGTGTGTGTGAAGATGAATTATGCTCCGATTTATGAGCCAATAAGCCAGATTTCACGTATTATAATCTGACTATAATGAGAGGAAGGCATTATCAGATCTGGTTAGCAATAAACATTTACTCATTATAAAGTCGGGAAAGGGTAACAAAATAGTCATTATGGATATTCAGTACTATAATAATAGCATTAATAATAAGTTAAGTGATAATTCCTTTTTTCATATTATTGAAGCTTTACAGCAGTAAGAGGATTCAAATCCATTGGCAATGCTTTATTAGAATTGGTGCATCAAGGTTTTATAGAACCCAGACTATACAAATTATTGTATGTTAACACTCCCAAATTGGGACAGATATATGGGGAGACCAAAATATATAAATGATTCTAAATGTCCTTCATTCTGTTCCTTAGTCAGCAATAGTGGTTCCAAGACCGAATACATTTCTGGTTTCTTGGATAGCATATTGAACCCCATCATCCAAAAACATCTTTGTATATAAAAGACTGTTGGGACTTTTTAAGTTCTTTAAATAAATAGAAATTCACAGGTAAAGAAGTTATTCTTTTCACTCTAAATGTAGAGTCTCTTTATACAGTAGTTCTATACCACAGGAAGACGTTGAGAATTTAAGGAATTTTTAAGTGTCTAAACAGTTTTTTTATTGTTAAAAATTACATGCAATTTGTTTTTAGTTAGCTCTTACACTAAAAAAACAAAAAAACAGTTATTTTGTATTTGATGTAAAGGTGTGTTATCATAAAAGGAGAGTAGCGATGGGGGCCACTGTAGTAATGGTCATGGCAAATTAGGAACATCAGTTTTTGTATAAGCACTCTTGGTTTAAATATATGTGGCTTTTTACAAACATTTTATAGATTCATTTTATTATTGTCAGTAGAGTCTAATGATATGAAATTTTTATATAAGCTCTTAATAATAGTACAACCTTTTTATACTGTATAAACAATGATAGGGGAATGGTTGTCAATTATTTAGATATTACAGTTTTTTTGATTTGCAAAATGAAAAGTGTGTTAGTAGATTAAATGACAAGCCCACGTTAGTTAATAGCTATCTTTATGCATTTTGGATTCATGAAAGAAATGTTATCAAGGGACAATTTGTTAGAGCATCAAGGCTAACTTGCTTAGATAAAGACTTTTTGTTAAAAGTCAAGCTATTGACAAATTTGTTTCTGGATCAAAGATATTCTTCTCACCTTGTCACTAAAATAGCTGGTGAGGTTATAGCCAATAGGGCAATGAAGTTTCAGCCCACCTTGAGTTATAAAACTAATGAGAGTCTTAAGGAAATTAATACAGGCGACTGTGATTTCTTTGTCAGTTTTACAGTACTGATCAGTTTTAATAGCTTCAGAAAGTTTAAAGATATTAGATCACATTGGAAAATTATCAAGGATAATGATAAACTTTTAAAGTTAGTAGGTCCCAGTCCACAATTCACATGTAGACAGGATCACAGTTTAAAAGAACTTTTAGAATGGGCTGACAATCAAGTTACTAGTCTAGACAGTAGAAACCCAGGGATACATTAATGCAGGCATTGTAAATGGTATGATTTATAAGTATGAGTAACTGTATTTTTGTCACATATTTTTATGCAAAAAAGTTTTACAACTTTCAGAGTGCACAAGTAGTTTATATTGCACAGTGTATCAGCTGTCCCCAGTTTTTATGTAGGCAAAACTAAACAAGGATTATGTAAAAGAATACATGAGTATGTTTTGGCTATAAAAAAGAAAGATTCCAATAATGCTTTGGTTAAGCATAGTTTATATTGTGCTATTTTTAGTATTTTTGTTTAGTATATTAGATGGTTTGCCTAATATTTAATGGAGGAGATTATAATACACATTTACAAGTAAAAGAGCTTCACTGTCAATTGCTATTGACATCGTATCAAATCATATGTGACATGTTAGGGAAGTGTGAGGCCAAGTCATGTGTGGCATGTTAGGAAAGTGTGAGGCCAAATCATGTGTGACATGGTAGGGAAGTGTGAGGCCAAATCATGTGTAACATTTTAGAGATGTACTAGCTCAAATAATGTGTGACATGTTAGGGAAAGTGTGAGGCTAAATCATGTGTGACATGTTAGGGAAGTGTGAGGCCAAATCATGTGTGACATGTTAGAGAAGTACTAGGTCAAATCATGTGTGACATGTTAGAGAAGTACTAGGTCAAATCATGTGTGACATGTTAGGGAAGTGTGAGGCCAAATCATGTGTGACATGTTAGGGAAGTGTGGGGCCAAATCATGTGTGACATGTTAGAGATGTTTGAGGCCAAGTCATATGTGACATGTTAGGGAATTGTGAGGCCAAATCACGTCTGACATGTTAGGGAAGTGTGAGGCCAAATCATGTGCAACATGCTAGAGAAGTACTAACTCAAATCATGTGTGACATGTTTGGGAAGTGTGAGGCCAAATCATGTGTGACATGTTAGAGAAGTACTAGGTCAAATCATGTGTGACATGTTAGGAATGTGTGAGGCCAAATCATGTGTGACATGTTAGAGAAGTACTAGGTCAAATCATGTGTGACATGTTAGGAATGCATGAAGCTAAATCGTGTGTGACATGTTAGAGAAGTACTAGGTCAAATAATGTGTGACATGTTAGGAATTTGTGAGGTCAAATCATGTGTGACATGTTAGGAAAGTGTGAGGCTAAATCATGTATGACATGTTAGGGAAGTGTGAAGCTAAGTCATGTGTGACATGTTAGAGAAGTAGTAGGTCAAATCATGTGTGATATATTAGGAATGTGTGAGGCCAAATCATGTGTGACATGTTAGAGAAGTACTAAGTCAAATCATATATGACATGTTAGGGAAGTGTGAGGCTAAATCATGTGTGATAAGTTAGAGAAGTACTAAGTCAAATCATGTGTGACATGTTAGAGAAGTACTAGGTCAAATCATGTGTGACATGTCAGGACAGTGTGAGGCCAAATCATGTGTGACATATTAGAGACGTACTAGGCTCAATCATGTGTGACATGTTAGGGAAGTGTGAGGCCAAATCATTTGTGACATGTTAGAGAAAAACTAGGTCAAATCATGTGTGACATGTTAGAGAAAAATGAGGTCAAATCATGTGTGACATGTTAGGGAAGTGTGGGGCCAAATCGTGTGTGACATGTTAGGGGAATGTGAAGCCAAATCATGTGTGACATGTTAGGGAAGTGTGAGGCTAAATCATGTGTGATATGTTAGGGAAGTGTGAGGCTAAATCATGTGTGACATGTTAGGGAAGTGTAAGGCTAAATCATGTGTGACATGTTAGAGAAGTACTAGGTCAAATCATGTGTGACATGTTAGAGAAGTGCTAGGTCCAATCATGTGTGACATGTTAGGGAAGTGTGGGGGCAAATTATGCCTGACATATTAGGGAAGTGCTAAGCTAAATCATGTGTGACATGTTAAAGAAGTGTGAGGTCCAGTCATGTTGACATTATGTTAAGAAAGTGTGAGGCCAAGTCATGTGTGACATATTAGGGAAGTGATATGCCATTTAAAAAGGTGGGGTTAACTATCAAGGCAAATAAATTTAAGACGAGAATGGCAGAAGTGAATTATCTAGGTCATCAGATGGGTAGTATCAAGATCAGGCTAGAGCCTGCAGAATCATAAACTATTAATTTTTGATCAAATTCTGTTACCAGAAAGCAAGTTAGAGTGCTCCTTGGGACAGCAATGTTTTACATAAAGTTTATCCCACTCTACACATAATAATCACCTCACTTACTGACCTTATTTATTTTCCCTGTGCAGACATGCTTTAGACTCTTCTTTATTTTGTTACTGTATTTTTATGTAAGTAAAGAAAGCCATATTCAACTTTCAGCAGTTTATGGTTGACTGTTTTTATATTTATAAGGGTACTACACTGTTCTGAATGACCTTAACTGGACATCAATCTTTCGAAGAGTTAAACTGTTTTATGTGCATGCTACCAAAGCTTTTTATGATACTTGATGCATACTGTGGTTGAACTGTAACTGTGTATTTGCTTTTCCATGGCAGCCTATCATGTAGAAAGCAGGTAAGGGGTTTTGGCACTACAAGGTATCGCTGACTCCTACTGCAAAAAATAGTGTGTGTGTGTGTGTGTGTGTGTGTGTGTGTGTGTGTGTGTGTGTGTGTGTGTGTGTGTGTGTGTGTGTGTGTGTGTGTGTGTGTGTGTGTGCATACCAAAACAAAAACTTTACTTTTACCCAAAGCAGTAATTACTGTTGATAAAGTATAGTGTGCGTGTGTGTGCACGTGTATGGGCACGTGCTCGTGTGTGCGCATGAGTGTGTGTGTGCACGCGAGTGTGTGCGCACGCGCGAGCACATACAAATTCAAAATCTTTTCATTTACCCAAAGCAGTAATTACTGTTGATAAAATGCACTAAAAGGTGCTCACCTCAAGGTGAAATGGACATGTTGCTGGAAAACCACTAGTTCTGGCCTATCTTGCTCAGAGTGGTATTTATTTACTTACAGCAAGTGCTGGATAACACCCAAGACAGTGGCATTTATTTACCACACTCTTAAAGCCAACCTCATATTACACTTAATATGTGCAGGGTGGATTCAGACCCTTGAACTGCCACATACCACAAACTGGTTAAGGATGTGGGATTCAAATTTCCCACTGCTCTGTCACGAGATACTCTCCCTTGAGAGAGAACTGAGCAAGCATTACCTTTGCATTCCTCTCTCTCTCGCTGACCCCCACACCCCCACCCCCACCCCACCAGGTTATGCAGCACACAGGCTGCTAATTGAACCTGGAATGTCTGGATTGCAGTTAGGGCTTTATCTTTCTGTGCCTTAGAGCTAGTGTAAAACTTCAGTCTTAAATAATCAAAAATCAAATCTCCAAACCACTAAATCACATAAAATTAAACACCTTAATCTTCCAGCGTGGCACAGCCCACATAGCGGGGCTGGTTTACCACTCCATCTGAGACAAAACACAAAAGGTAATTTATAACAAATAAGTGAACAAAATCAAAAAAGAGAACCAAGGGAGACCAGATAATTAGTAAAGTGTCAGGAACACTTGGAAGGCTGCAGAAGGAGCAAACATGAATAATATGATAAAGAACTCGGAGAAGAAAAGGCCACATGCGGCAGCAATGCATGTGAAGGCACTGACATGAATTCATGAACAGACTGAAACTGAGGTAGTGATCAAAGGAAAAAACTAGAATGTGAAGTTACCTTAAAGGATGTGTCTTTGCAGGTGAAGATGAAATTAGGACTGGAGGGATCCATACAAGATAATGATAGCATAATAAACAAAGTCACAGAGATGGTCAAATAACATTCTGACAGTATCCAAAACGTGATACAGATGAACAAGGGCTTGAAGGCAAGATTGGTGCTAATTGAAACTAGAATGGATCTGTTAAATGCAACTATGATTAATTATGAAGACAAAGTAAGTCACAAGAAATGTACAAGCCAATACAGTTCCCAAAGGAACAGAATGAAGGGAACATATGGGGCTTATTAAATTCCAAATGGCTAAATGTAGTGAAATACCGGAGTGGGATATATATCTGAAAAGATTCCACAGAACCATTTGTTTACCAACCCACACTGCCATAAGATCCCTGACAACAACATTAGTAAGATTTAGGTCTTTTAGTCAAAAATAATATTTCCTGGGGAAGGTACAAAGGCCTGGACTATGACTGAAATGTGGAGATGTTACAGTGTATGTTGACCAGAATAATTTTATACAAACTAGGAAAGGAAGAGTAGATTTTATCCTTATCTAATGTTAATGCAAACAGAAGCATTTCCAATTTAAACTTCTTCACCCAGCTATTGTGCAGATTTTCTCAAGGGAAAATATTACCAGCACAAGTGGGCAGCCATGAAGGAGAGAGCAGACTTGATTTAGTTGCTACAGGCAAGGGGTATGATGAACAGCAAAATGGACCAAGCAGAGTTTTTATGTGTAAAAGAGAAGTAAAGGAAGTTACTAATACAATAATAAGCTAAAACCATAAACTTAATCAATATAAATATAATCCAAATAAACGTACTGGGAGACAACCAAGGCAGTCATAAAAACTCAAACTGTTAAATTCCAAACTTCCAAGAACGCTATAGCTCCGTAATGGATAAAAAGCAGGTCTTGTTTAATAAAAGAAACACAAACACAGTAAACGCTTTCACCGTAGCTTCATCAGACTGTTAAAATTCAAATGTTGATTCAATCACATTTATAAACTGCAATTAATGACGTATGATGAGTCAATTAACCACAACTAAATGATGTTAAAGAAATACTGCAAGAAGCTTTTGACGCTTGCAAATACATCCAAATATATAACAAAATATCAGTGTCTGCAATAATATTAAATGTTATATACTCTGAATAAGATAATTAATTAAATTAAATACTTAAACAAATGAATAAAATATATATATATGTATAGTTAAAAAACATCTAATATATCTAATATATATGGCAATTTTCGTAGAAAACATTCATAAATTATTCATTAATTGATTCAATAGAAGCTACCTGTTCTAAATGGTGCAATGTGATAAATGAACTTGAAAAAAATATATATACAATACATTTGCTACTTCCGGTAAATACATAAAATAAAATAAAGTATGACTAGACATAAAAATCTAACAATGCATTGCGAATAAATTGCAATAAAACCAAAAAAGTGTTTATATATGAAAAGCATAATATATGCATTTAAAGACCGTAATATATGCATATAAAAACCTTTTATAAATCAGCGTTTCTAAACTTCCACGAACAGATACATAAATATCCAATATGCATATATATACATTTACCCTACGCTTTTAAGCACCTGGCTCTCAATATAGGTTTTAATGACGCTCTTTCATTTAAGCCTTCACCCTGGTCAGATCGCAATCTCATGATCCAGTCTATTTGGTTTTATATAGGCATGGTCACAGCAGATGTATAACATATGATTTCCTTCAGCTATTTACAAGTTAAATATATGCTATGCCCTATATACTAGTCCTTTCACTTTATTTTATTTATCTCAGATAAGGACAAGTAAATATAAATTATGTGTACTAGTTTTGATTAAACGTAATTGCCTCATTTTAGCTAATAATGCATGCAGTAGATGTATCGCATTATTTCGTGTTTAATTATATTAGCTTCTATGTAATATATAGTACAGGTAGCATTTATATACATCTATATACATTTATAAGATAATCGCCACACAGCTAGAGCTTTCATAAGACAATTCGCAATGCATTGTTAGATTTTTATGTCTAGTCATACTTTATTTTATTTTATGTATTTACCGGAAGTAGCAAATGTATTGTATATATATTTTTTTCAAGTTCATTTATCACATTGCACCATTTAGAACAGGTAGCTTCTATTGAATCAATTAATGAATAATTTATGAATGTTTTCTACGAAAATTGCCATATATATTAGATATATTATATTAGATGTTTTTTAACTATACATATATATATTTTTATTCATTTAAGTATTTAATTTAATTTAATTAATTATCTTATTCAGAGTATATAACATTTAATATTATTGCAGACACTGATATTTTGTTATATATTTGGATGTATTTGCAAGCGTCAAAAGCTTCTTGCAGTATTTCTTTAACATCATTTAGATGTGGTTAATTGGCTCATCATACGTCATTAATTGCAGTTTATAAATGTGATTGAATCAACATTTGAATTTTAACAGTCTGATGAAGCTACGGTGAAAGCGCTTACTGTGTTTGTGTTTCTTTTATAACAAGACCTGCTTTTTATCCATTACGGAGCTATAGCGTTCTTGGAAGTTTGGAATTTAACAGTTTGAGTTTTTATGACTGCCTTGGTTGTCTCCCAGTACGTTTATTTGGATTATGTTTGTTCTTCTTCTGCACATTGGGAGATATTCGTACTGCTGAGCAATGCTTTATTTGTGGTTGGATTCATTTAATCAATATAAACTCAACACATCAGTCAGATATAACTGGTTTTAGATTCTTCTGCAGCAAATCTGACATTTGAACTCCCTTAAGCAAAGGTTTGACTGGATTCCTAAAGGATTCAATGAGTGTTATTAACTTAAAATTAATGTTTATCTTATATATATATATATATATATATATATATATATATATATAATACAGTAACTTAAAGTTATATCGATGCTAGTAGCAGTCTTGTGGAAGTTTTGTTGTCTGAGGCATAGGGTTGGTTGTTTAGATATAGAGGGACTTGTTATTAGTAGTAAATAGCTATACAAGACTTGGTATAGTCTTATCTAGGGGGAGGAGGATTTAATTTTCCTATCTGAAATTTAATAACCAGGTAAGTGGGGTGGTCAAGGGATTCTTTTCAGCCACTACCTGGGCGGCAGATGAGCAAAGTACATAACAAAATTTAAAAAAATAGATAACAGAAATGAAAATACCTCATACAATAACAAAAATCCATATAAAAGTTAAATACACGGAGAAAATAGGCAGCAATAAATATAATATTTATTTTTATAGTAAGTGGAAGTTTATTCTGTAATGTAATCCTCACGTTTTTTATTTGTATTGTTTAACTAAAACATCTTTATTGACTTATCACTTATGGCACAGGAAATCATACATTTATATAAATGAAAACAAAATATATTGACATATTTTCAGTTGCAATCATTATGCATCCCATATGATTGTCTATACAGTCATTCTCCCGGATTTACAAAGCCCTTTATAGCATGCAGGATTAGTTTAAGAGCTATTTTCGGCAATATGGCCGACGTGCGATTCAGGAACAGCTCCCCGGATGTGCACTTGAGCTCTTAGGCTAATCCTGCACGGACCGAGCACCTGTATGCAAATTACCCTCATTTGCAGGTGAAAACCATGCAAATGAGGGTAATATGTGATCCAGGAAGCTAGTAGCCGTCTGTGCAGGGTGAGTGCAGTGTGCAGAAATGTACTAGGTTAGTAACTGAGTACAGTTCAGCAGTCTACAAAATGGAGCTATGACAACTCCAAATAAAGGCTGCAAAGCATTGAGGAAGCATGCCAATGTCCAAGTAGAAGGCCATTGGCATTGCAAAATGTAAAAAAAAATAATTAAACAACGTTTAATTTTATCTTCGCTGATCTCGCCCGGTTAAGCATAAACCAGCGATGCGCAAATGGGATCGAGGGGAAAATAAATAAAATAAACCTAAAATAAGCATTCTAACAAAAATCAGTATTCTGCCATGCAAGCCAATGGCAGTCAGAAGACAACCAGGCCAGTGAGTAATGGTTGCTAAGGGGGGAGGCTCAGTGTGGGACATGTAACTATGCATTAGCAAGCAATCCTATGCAAATGAGGGAGGGGTTAGTGAATCCCAGATTTTCCCACGGTGTGAGGCAGGTCCCAAGAGTGTAAGAGTATAAATAGCTGGGTGCAAGACTAGAATATAGGTGACATCATGTGGAGGTGTGTCAGGCATACTGTAAGTAGACTGCAGACCTGTGGCTCGGGATTGCTCCTAGCGTAGCACAGCTAAGCTAGGGGTGTGTCTAAACCTGCCAAGCACTCTTTACAAAGTGCAAGCATGTGTGCGCACTGCACACCATGTTGTACAGGAAGAAAAAGGAAGTTAAACCAAGAAAAAGCAGCTCTGTGCACATTTGAGCACTTCGTTTGCGCGGCGCACACACGGGCCTAAACAGGGAGGCAATGGGAATGGGAAACAGCAGTAGGAAGGTAATCAAGGAGACCTAGTAGACCTGCTAGGTGAAATGTATCAGAAGCAGCTAATCACATAGGAAGCAGACCAGCCCAGCCCAGAACACCACTATAAACCAAGCAAACACCTACACCCCCTGGTTTTTCCACACGCTACACCACCAGTGTATACAAGCGGGGAAATTTTAAAACCAAACCTACAAAATGAGAAGGGCTGCAGCAGGCAACATAGAATAACATGTGCAAGAGGCTTAGGGTGGTGAGGATGTCAATGCTGCCGAACAACCCATAGTGAGGAGACAGAGAAGAGTGTACAGACCCAGGGTAACCTACCAGTGGCTACATGAGCTGGAGATAGTAGAGCGCTATAGGGTGTACAGAGACCTCCTACAGCAAATCGTTGAGCTGTGCAGGCCACACCTAACACACCACACTGGCCGAGGGGAACCCATCCCAGTGGATACCAAGGTATGTATAGGACTAGGTATACTAGCCACAGGTACCTCCCAAACTACAACTGGGGATAACATGGGCATCTCACAGGAATCACCATCCAGAGTATTCCACCAATTCCTGGATGCCATGTCAGCACATGCCAGTGAGCACATATATTTCCTCAACACACGTGAGGTGTTGACCTGCAATATGCGTCTCTTCCACCAAATAGCTAACTACCCTGAGGTAGTGAGTGCTATAGACTGCACGCACTTATGCATCAAAGCACCACCCGGTTAGCAGGGTGGGGCCTACATCAGCCGCAGGGGCAACCCCTCCATCAACTGCCAGATCATATGTGATGCCCAGGGCATTATAATGAATGTGTGTACTGGCTGCCCTGGAAGCTATGACAATTCACACATATGGCAACTGACGCAGCTGTAGCACAGATTTGCCAATGTGGACATCCCCTACGGTCACCTAGTGGGGGATGCTGGGTACCCACTGGAGGTGTGGCTGATGACACCCATCAGAAATGCACACACATCTGAACAACAACGCCATAATGATGCACACGCACAGGCCAGATATATAATAGAGCATGTGTTTGGGATGCTCAGGTCATGGTTCTGGTGTCTAGACACATCCTGTGGAGCCCTGCAGTATTCATCAGCTACATGTACCCAAATAGTAATGGTATGTGCTATGCTACACAATATGATCCTGCGGAAACAGCTACAGCAGGAACAGCATGGGTCAGGGCCACACAGCCCCCCACCAATGCCAAGGCCTGTGCAGGTACAGAGTGACTCAGAGGAGGAACAACCTGAGCCTACTCCAGTAGGCAAAAGTGGGCGTGTCCAGTATGCCCTGGCCTTGGCAAAGAGGCAACGCATAGTATATGCACTGACACCGTAGGGCCCCAGGGAATGACACCTCTCTCTGACTGGCACAGACAGTAAAAGGGATGCCAAACATGACACTGCCTGTGCCTAACCATGTATAGGGAGTGTACTATGTGGGCAGCCCTCCAGCACCATCCTCAAGTCCGGCACACACTCAATGTAAGTCAATCAACCTACCAATTGTCAAATGGAGTAGAATGTGTTTTTATCTGTAGCTATGGTATGGATGTGAACATGCAAGGGAATTGGGTGGCTGGATGTCAAGGCAGCAGAGAGTAGACACCCATAGTGGCAGCATGAGATCTGTAACACATACTGGAGTCACCATAGTAGCCAGTACTACACAGAGTGACAAAACCCACTGCAGGAAATGGCCTGAGTGACAGGAGTGTCCATAAGAGCCAGACATTCCAGTAAGGAAGGATCACATATCCAGCAACAGTCTCAGCCAGCAGGACAGGTGAAGACAAACACAAACAAATGCTGTTCTATGGCCCGCGAATGTGCCCTATGGTTAACCCCTCCCCCAGGCCTACACAGACAGACCACAGCAGGCCAGGCAGTCAGATGTAAGTTTTGAAGGCTAGGAAGTCAGACACTAATATGTAGGTAAACAAAGCTAGGATCTGTACTACACTGGTAAGCCCTAGCCAGCAGGATAGGTAAGATTACAGACTGAAATGGAGTACCTGACTTACCAGTACAGTCCTAGCAAATGTGTACAAGTGTCAGGTGCGCCCCCCCCCATCCAATGTACACATAGAGTAACAGTCAGGTGTGCCCCCCCATTCCTGTGTAGAACAGTAGAAACAGTCAGGTGCCCCCCCCACTATGCAGAAATGTAGCAACAGTCAATGGCAAATGACTGATGGATACCCTGCAGACACAGCATGCTACCCATTGGTGTACAACAAAAGGTCAGCATCGCAGTACAAACAACCTGGACGTGGTCCACACATGCAGCACAGATGGCCATACTGAGCATGCTCACACTCTTAGAGGAATGAAGACAATGTCAGTCAACAACATACTGAAAGGTCATACTGGGCATGCTCACACACTTAAATACATGAAGGCCATGTCTGCAAACTCCAGTGGACCAGACATATCTGGAAGTTGCAGTTCTCAGTGTGAACACATGTCAGTATGCACCACTCCTGTGCTGCACACACAGTAGACAGGAATGTAGACAAATATGTAAGGACAACACACTATAATAAGCCACAGGCACATGAGCATAGATGTGAGGAAGAGGGTGATTGTGACAAGGAGCCATGTGGGCCTGTCCCAACTGGCACATAGCCTAAGGGCCCCCAACACATGAGGTGCAGATGTAACCCACTTCAGATACTAGCCACCAGTACCTTTCAGCATGACAGACTATGTGGTGTATGTGCCAGCTGTGCAACAAAACTGTACAAGGAAGCAGCCATCTTGTAGCTATATACACGCACCTGTGACATATGACCCAGTGTGTGCCCGTATGTGGCATGTCAACCCCCATATGAATGGGGTATGGCCCATGCACACACTGCCCTCCCTATAGCAGCAGTATGATAAGCCTGCTGAGGTAAACCAATGTGAATTACACTTTTGGGAGAGCTATAGCTCAGTAAAGTGCATGACATGTCCCATAACTGGGTACTGCTGTAGTGACAGAGTAGTTAGGTAGTAGTACTAACCCCAGACCTGTCAATTGTTTGAGTGTGTGTTTGTGTGTGTGCCTGTCTGCCTCTGACTGTGTAGAGTGAAATGCTTGTTAGGCTATTCACACTCCCTGTAATACATATATTAAACTTTGGCAAGGCTGCTGATGTCACTCACTTAGACGTACACCTCTGGGAACATGATAGCTCTGTAATCGCCGTGGCGCATCCTGTAACTGTGTAATGCTGTAGTGTGATAAACTAGGTAGGTGTTCGAACCCCAGGCGTGGCAAGTGTGTGTGTGTGTGTGTGTGTGTGTGTGTGTGTGTGTGTGTGTGTGTGTGTGTGTGTGTCTGTCTGACTGGGTAGAGAGCAATGCTTTTTAGGCTACCCACACTCCATACAATAAAAATACACTACTTTGCCAAGGCTACTGACGTCACTCATCTAGAAGTAATGCTGTAGTGTGATAAACTAGTTAGATAGGTGTTCAAACCCCAGCCTTGGCAACTGTGTGTGTGTGATTCTTTGTGTGTGTGTGTGTGTGTGTGTGTGTGTGTGTGTGTGTGTGTGTGTGTGTGTGTGTGTGTGTGTGTGTGTGTGTGTGTGTGTCTGACTGGGTAGAGAGCAATGCTTTTTAGGCTATCCCACACTCCATACAATACAAATACACTACTTTGCCAAGGCTGCTGATGTCACTCATATAGAAGTACACCTCTGGGAACATGATTGCCCAGTAATCGCCATGGCGCATCCTGTAACTGCGTATTGCTGTAGTGTGATAAACTAGTTAGGTAAGTGTTCAAACCCCAGCCGTGGCAACTGTGTATGTCTGTGTGTGTGTGTGTGTGTGTGTGTGTGTGTGTGTGTGTGTGTGTGTGTGTGTGTGTGTGTGTCTGACTGGGTAGAAAGCAATGCGTTTTAGGCTACCCACACTCCATACAATACAAATACGCTACTTTGCCAAGGCTGGTGATGTCACTCATCTAGAAGTACACCTCTGGGAAATTGATAGCCCAGTAATCGCCATAGCGCATTCTGTAACTGCGTACTGCTGTAGTTTGACTTAGAACGGTGGTAGTGTTCCATCTCTATCCATGTCAGTTCCAGATGTGATGTGTGTGTCTTAGTGTCTGTGTATGGAGCAATGCATTATAGGCTACTCACTCACAGTACATTACAAATGCCCTACTTTGGTAGTCCTGCTGATGTCATTAATTGTGAAATACACCTTTGGGGAAGATGAACGTTAGTAATGTCCATGGTGCGTAATATAACTGCGTAGTGCTGTAGTATAGTAAACCAGCTAGGTAGGGGTTCTACTACCAGACATGACAGGTGTGTGTGTGTTTGTAACTGGTGTCCTGTGTAGAGGTGGTTGTTAGTTTGTGACACCTGTGGGCATTGTGGAGGGGTTTTGCTAATTACATTTATGGTGGCCCTACTATATATCACAATGTCAACCATACAGGGATAACAGATGTAAATGACTGAGAGGCTGGGGTGCAAAGCCATACCCATACATGTGACATCACAGCCTGCCAATCACAGTTAGCAACCTCACTGTGCCTTCACATGTGACTCACAATGGACATACCATGCCTGACAACATGGCCTGTATGGACAGATGACACTGACATCAGGAAATGCTGTTAGCATGCTATCAATGTGGGCGCAGGGTAAATCTGCTGACCAGTGCCACTCCCTGCTACAAGTGGGCAAGACTGGGACATCTGATGAGAAGTTGTGTTCACAGTTTAGGCCAGACACCCCAGGTACAGTTCCACATGTCACTGTACATGCATGTGGGATGTGTGCACATCCTAGACACCATCCAAGTCTTGGACTAGGGAACACATACATGGCAAGTGATGCACAGCATTGGCCACACACAATGGTCACCCAGGTGCCTGAAAGACGGATGCAATACCCACCTGTGCAGGCAAATGCAGAAGTTAAAGGCCTGTGCCACAATGCAGACCATTGTCATGTGGGCTGATGCCAAGGTATACCCATCGCCTACCTTTGTATAGCCTGTTGGCACTGTTGGCCACCACACACCCATGCATGTCCGAACTGGATCCTGTGTCTACGTGTGTGTGTTGTATGGTGCATATATCCACATTCACATGCACTACTCCCCCCAAGGCATAGTGAAGCATGCCACCTTATGTCTGACACCCCCTCATACTCACTGCCCATATGACCTACGTATCACCTATGTGGTGCATGCATCTCCTGCACATTGATATGTTGTGGCAATCCCACTAATGACGGGTCACACTCCTGGCCCTGCCAAGTGTGTTAATGTGTGTGTGTCCCTGTGTGAGTGTACCTGTGCTGATGCTGGCACCTGTTCATGCAGACAGGCATGTACGTCACCTACTGTATATCTACCATTACCCTGTAGCAGATGGCACTCACCATCACATATCTGTTCTGAGTGATACCCACCAGGCAACACATGTGGGGGATCCAATAACAGCATCGGACTGTGATAGCACTACATAGCTGTTGGGTGTATGATATCCTGTGCTGGTAGGTGTGTGACACAAACATGAGTTGGTTTTACCCTCCCTGACATGGATTTGCTTCTGTCTGCCTCCCCCACACCCTCTCTGATGGATGTGGAGGCCCACACCTGCATTGCTTAGGCAGCAGCATGTGTATTTAACGTGATGCTCAAGATCAGCTGATGGCCTCTGCACGTATTTCAGGCCTTCCCCAACTGATTGCATGTGGAACATGTGTGGTAACATTCCATAGCCAATTGCATGGAAACACACTCCACTACCTGGGAACATCCTGGTGGTGTTGGCCCTTGTCTGTCACTGTGAGCAGGAGCTAGAACTGTCATTTTGCAAACAGCTTCTTAGATGGGTTGGGGATTTGCCTCTAACAACATACACTGTGGTAAGAGGGCAACAAACAGGAGGGGTGTGTGCCTGACCTGCCTACGAACTGTAAGTGCTGCTATAACTGCATGTGGAGTAAGGCTGGATTAACAGTGTTTGTCTGGATATGTCTGTTGTACATGTCGCAATACCTGCCATCTCAGTTCCATGTATATCAAGAATCCCCATCTGCAGACTGAGCAGTGTTGTGCCTTCGGTGTCATGTGTTAGACATGGTGCATCTATCTGTGGAGTGCAGACGGTACTGTGTGGATTGCAGTCTGTTGATGGTGAAGGCCGTAACAGTTACTGACTACATATCCCTCATTGGACATATGTTGAAACAAACCCTGTTACAATGGTACATTAATGTGGGTATCACAGCAACATGTCTATACTGGCCCTGTGTATGTGCTGTCAGCCACAACTCTGTCAACCTTTGTACATATGTCATCCATGAAGTGGTGCATATGTGCTGTACACCATAAACAGTGTCAACATATGTGATAACAAGCCAGTGATATATCAGAGTGCTACACATGTCATGTACAGTATGGGTTACACGTAATGCCATACCCTGGAAATCCTGTGAATGTTTGCAGTACTGAGGGCTGTGCAGTGATGGTGAATTTATTTATTTATTTACATTTGTTGACTGGGAGTGCCCGACTGGACGTTGGTCCATTTTCAGTAGAGGCCCGTGGAGAAAAGCTCCACAGTTAAAATATACAGACAGTAGTTACATTGGATTTACATAGCGATTAACAACTTGATTAAAATAGCAATTAATTACAAACATAGTTACAGATGAAGAACATAGTACATTAGTAATCAACTAGAATCTTTATCTGCGAAGTACATAGCAGACATTAATAATTGTTACAATAAGAAGTTCCTGCTGTATAATTAGTAGGCTTATGAGCATCCGAGCTTGCTATAATCAAGGTAGTTAGTGGGGTGGAAAGAAAGGTGGTGGTTGGATGGGGTGGGTGACATTAGAGTGGGAGTTGCAAGGCATAGCCAGCATGTTTTTAGGTGCGCTTTTAGAAAAGTTTTGACTTCCTAGGGGCATCCTAGGAAGTCAGACACTAATATGTAGGTAAACAAAGCTAGGATCTATACTGCACTGGTAAGCCCTAGCCAGCAGGATAGGTAGGACTACAGACTGAAATGGAGTACCTGACTTACCAGTACAGTCCTAGCAAATGTGTACAAGTGTCAGATGCGCACCCCCATCCAAAGTACACATAGAGTAACAGCCAAGTGTGCCCCCCCACTCCTGTGTAGAACAGTAGAAGCAGTCAGGAGTCTCCCCCCCGCTATGCAGAAATGTAGCAACAGTCAACGGCAAATGACTGATGGATACCCTGCAGACACAGCATGCTACCCGTTGGTGTACAACAAAAGGTCAGCATCGCAGTACAAACAAAATGGACGTGGTCCACACATGCAACACAGATGGCCATACTGGGCATGCTCACACACTTAGAAGAATGAAGGAAATGTCAGTCAGCAACATACTGAGGTCATACTGGGCATGCTCACACACTTAAACACATGAAGGCCATGTCTGCAAACACCAATGGACCAGAAATATCTGGAAGTTGCAGTTCTCAGTGTGAACACATGTCAGTATGCACCACTCCTGCATTGCACACACAGTGGATAGGAATGCAGACAAATATGTAAGGACAACACACTATAAGAAGCCACAGGCACACAGGCATAGATGTGAGGAAGAGGGTGACTGTGACAAGGAGCCATGCGGGCCTGTCCCAACTGGCACACAGACTAAGGGCTCCCAATACATGAGGTGCGGATGTAACCCACTTTGGATACTAGCCACCAGTCCTTTTCAGCATGACAGACTATGTGGTGTACGTGCCAGCTGTGCAACAAGACTGTACAAGGAAGCAGCCATCTAGTAGCTGTATACATGCACCTGTGACATATGACCCCATGTGTGCCCGTATGTGGCATGTCAACCCCCACATGAATGAGGTATGACCCATGCACACACTGCCCTCCCCATAGCAGTAGTATGACAAGCTGGCTGAGGTCATCCGATGTGAATTACACCTTTGGGAGAGCTATAGCTCAGTAAAGTGCATGGCGCGTCCCATAGCTGTGTACTGCTGTAGTGACAGAGTAGTTAGGTAGTAGTACTAACCCCAGACCTGTCAATTGTGTGAGTGTGTGTTTGTGTGTGTGCCTGTCTGCCTCTGACTGTGTAGAATGAAATGCTTGTTAGGCTATTCACACTCCCTGCAATACATATATTAAACTTTGGCAAGGCTGCTGATGTCACTCACCTAGACGTACACCTCTGGGGAACATGATAGCCCTGTAATCACCATGGCACATCCTGTAACTGCGTACTGCTGTAGTGTGATAAACTAGTTAGGTAGGTGTTCAAACCACAGCCATGGAAAGAGTGTGTGTGTGTGTGTGTGTGTGTGTGTGTGTGTGTGTGTGTGTGTGTGTGTGTGTGTGTGTATCTGACTGGGTAGAGAGCAATGCTTTTTAGGCTACCCACACTTCATACAATACAAATACACTACTTTGCCAAGGCTGCTGACGTCACTCATCTAGAAGTACACCTCTGGGAATATGATATCCCAGTAATTGCCATTGCACGTCCTGTAACTGCGTATTGCTGTAGTGTGATAAACTAGTTAGGTATGTGTTCAAACCCCAGCCGTGACAACTGTGTGTGTGTGTGTGTGTGTGTGTGTGTGTGTGTGTGTGTGTGTGTGTCTGACTGGGTAGAGAGCAATGCTTTTTAGGCTACCCACACTCCATACAATACAAATACACTACTTTGCCAAGGCTGCTGACGTCACTCATCTAGAAGTACACCTCTGGAATATGATAGCTCAGTAATCGCCATTGCACGTCCTGTAACTGCGTATTGCTGTAGTGTGATAAACTAGTTAGGTATGTGTTTGAACCCCAGCCATGGCAACTGTGTGTGTTTGTGTGTGAGTCTGTGTGTGTGTGTCTGACTGGGTAGAGAGCAATGCTTTTTAGGCTACCCACACTCCATACAATACAAATACACTACTTTGCCAAGGTTGCCAATGTCACTCATCTAGAAGTACACCTCTGGGAAATTGATAGCCCAGTAATTGCCGTAGTGCGTTCTGTAACTGCGTACTGCTGTAGTGTGATTTAGAATGGTGGTAGTGTTCCATCTCCATCCATATCAGTTCCAGATGTGATGTGTGTGTCTCAGTGTCTGTGTATGGAGCAATGCATTATAGGCTACTCACTCGCAGTACATTACAAATGACCTACTCTGGTAGTCCTGCTGATGTCATTAATTGTGAAATACACCTTTGGCGAAGATGAACGTCAGTAATGTCCGTGGAGCATAATATAACTGCATAGCGCTGTAGTGTAGTAAACCAACTAGGTAGGGGTTCTACTCCGAGACATGACAGGTGTGTGTGCGTGTGTGTGTGTGTGTTTGTAACTGATGTCCTGTGTAGAGATGGTTGTGAGTTTGTGACACCTGTGGGCATTGTGGAGGGGTTTTTCTAATTACATTTATGGTGGCCCTACTATATATCACAATGTCAACCATACAGGGATAACAGATGTAAATGGCTGAGATGCTGGGGTGCAAAGCCATACCCATACATGTGACATCATGGCCTGCCAATCACAGTTAGCAACCCCACTGTGCTTTCACATGTGACTCACAATGGACATACCATGCCTGACAACATGGCCTGTATGGACAGATGACACTGACATCAGGAAATGCTGTTAGCATGCTATCAATGTAGGTGCAGGGTAAATCTGTTGACCAGTGCCACTCCCTGCTACACGTGGGCAAGACTGGCAGATCTGATGATAAGTTGTGTTCACAGTATGGGCCAGACACCCCAGGTACAGTTCCACATGTCACTGTACATGCATGTGGGATGTGTGCACATCCTAGACACCATACAAGTCATGGACTAGGGAACACATACATGGCAAGTGATGCACAGCATTGGCCACACACAATGGTCACCCAGGTGCCTGGAAGATGGATGCAATACCCACCTGTGTGGGCAAATGCAGAAGCTAAAGGCCTGTGCCACAATGCAGACCATGGTCATGTGGGCTGATGCCAAGGTATACCCATGGCCTACCTTTGTATAGCCTGTTGGCACTGTTGGCCACCATATACCCGTGCAGACATGCACCCATGCATGTCCAAATTGGAACCTATGTGTACTTGTGTGTGTTGTATGGTGCATATGTTCACATCCACATGCACTACTCCGCTCAGAGCACAGTGAAGCCTGCCGCCTTATGTCTGACACCCCCTCATACTCACTGCCCATGTGACCTCCATATCACCCATGTGGTGCATGTGTTTCCTGCACATTGATGTGTTGTGGAAATCCCACTAATGACGGGTCGCATTGCTGACCCTGCCAAGTGTGTTAATGTGTGTGTGTCCCTGTGTGAGTGTGCCTGTGCTGACGCTGGCATCTGTTCATGCAGACAGGCACGTGTACATCACCTACTGTATATCTACCATATCCTTGTAGCAGATGGCACTCACCATCACATATATGTTCTGAGTGCTACCCATCAGACAACACATGTGGGGCATCCAATAACAGCATCGGACTGTGATAGCACTACATAGCTGCCAGGTGTATGATACCCTGTGCTGCTAGGTTTGTGACACAAACATCCATCAGTTTTACCCTCCCACCCTTCCCTGACATGTATTAGCTTCTGTCTGCCTCCCCCACACCCTCTCTGGCAGATGTGGAGGCCCACACCTGCATTGCTTAGGCAGCAGCATGTATATTTAATGTGATGCTCATGATCAGCTGATGGCCTCTGCACGTATTTCAGGCCTTCCCCAGCCGATTGCATGTGGAACATGTGTGGTAACATTCCATAGCCAATTGCATAGAAATGCACTCCACTACCTGGGAACATCCTGGTGGTGTTGACCCTTGTCTGTCACTGTGAGCAGGAGCTAGAACTGTCGTTTTGCAAACAGCTTTTTAGATGGGTTGGGGATTTACCTCTAACAACATACAGTGTGGGAAGAGGCAACAAACAGGAGGGGGGTGTGCCTGACCTGCCTACAAACTGTAAGTGCTGCTATACTGCATGTGGCGTAAGGATGGATTAACAGTGTTTGTCTGGATATGTCTGTCGTACATGTCGCAATACCTGCCATCTCAGTTCCATGTATATCAGGAATCCCCATCTGCAGACTGGGCAGTGTTGTGCCTTTGGTGTCATGTGTTAGCCATGGTGCATCTATCTGTGGAATGCAGACGGTACTGTGAGGATTGCAGTCTGTTGATGGTGAAGGCCGTGACAGTTACTGACTACATATCCCTCATTGGACATATGTTGAAACAAACCCCGTTACAATGGTGGATTAATGAGGGTATCACAGCAACATGTCTATACTGGCCCTGTGTATGTGCTGTCAGCCACACCACTGTCAACCTTTGTACATATGTCGTGCATGAAGTGGTGCATATGTGCTGTACACCATAAACAGTGTCAACATATGTGATAACATGCCAGTGATATATCAGAGTGCTACACATGTCATGTACAGTAGGGTTACACTTAATGCCATGCCCTGGAAATCCTGTGAATGTTTGCAGTACTGAGGGCTGTGTAGTGATGGTGAATTTATTTATTTACATTTGTTGACCAGGAGTGTCCGACTGGATGTAGGTCCATTTTCAGCGGAGGCCCACGGAGAAAAGCTCCACAGTTAAAATATACAGACAGTAGCTACATTGGATTTACACAGCGATTAACATAGCAATTAATTACAAACATAGTTACAGATGAAGGACATAGTACATCAGTAGACAACTAGACTCTTTATCTGCGAAGTACATAACAGACATTAACAATTGTTACAATAAGAAGTTCCTGCTGTATAATAAGTAGTAGGCTTATGAGCATCCGAGCTTGTTATAATCAAGGTAGTTAGTGGGGTGGAAGGAAAGGTAGTGGTTGGATGGGGTGGGTGACATTAGAGTGGTAGTTGCTTGGGCATAGCCAGCATGTTTTTAGGTGCGCTTTTAGTAAAGTTCCATAATTTGGCTATGGCGCAAAAGAATAGTGCTTCACCAGCAGAGTTATTGGCTTTAGTGATCTGCAAGTGATTTTTGTTGCTGGATCTTAGTGGTCTGTTGGTGCGATAGGGTTGGAGTAGATTCTGGAGGGATGGGACATTTAGTGGATGATTTACTAGTTTGTGGGTGAGTGAGAGTTGATACCATTGAAGGAGGTGAGGGAGTTCAAGCCAGCCCAGTTCGGCAAGTGAGAGACAGTGGTAACTACGGTAGGATGCCCCTATGGCGAATTTGGTGATTTTGTTGTAGCAGGTCTCTAGCTTGTTTAGATCGCATTGCCTTAGGTTGGTATATATTGGAGAGGCATCAAGCAGGGTGGAGATAAGGTGGGAATTTGCTACTGAAATCTTTGCTGCTTTGGTGAGAAGTTGCTTATTTCTGCATAATGCTCCTAGTTTTTTGCGGACTTTTTTTATGGTCATGGATATGTGGATGTCAAATTTTTGTTTTTGTCTAGTTCCACTCCTAGCAATTTAGTGTGTTATGTTGGGAGCATAGTGGTGTTGTCTTTTGCTGTGATGTTAAAGTGAGAGTTGTTTTGAGTATGTTTGGTGGGTTGGAAGATGAGTAGTTTAGTTTTGTTTGGGTTGAGTATTAATTGGGCATCAGATAACCAAGTTTTAACAGAGGAAAAGGCTTCCTGTGTGACTTTTTGCAGTTTGGGTAGAGAGTGGGCTGAGCACATGATGGTTGAGTCATCTGCATATTGTATGAGTGTGCCATGTTTGGTGGCAGAGGCTAGATTACTGGTGAAAATAGAGAAGAGTAGGGGTCCAAGGATAGATCCTTGGGGAACCCCTATAGAGACAGGTAGGCAGGGAGATATGTCATTCTGCCATACAACGGATTGTTGGCAGTCAGACAGGTAACTCTGAAACCAGTTGGTGACTGATTGAGAGAAGGATAGGTTATTGAGGACAAAAAATAGTTGTTTGTGTGGAACCATGTCAAATGCTTTAGATAGGTCTAGGAAAGTAGCAGAGAAGTGATAGCCATTGTTTTTATGC